>NC_079459.1:4630794-4785794 GCF_903798145.1 Danio aesculapii | reverse complement strand
CCGCCGACGCAAGATGAGAATTGTTGCATTCCAAATGTGGACAAACAGCAATCTCGACATTTCTAGCTATAGTGTCCGCCCACTGTACTTATGAGCCTCAGGAGAGGAAGACACAGAGACTCATCTGCTCTGGATTTCACCTGGAAGGTAAGTTTCGCAGACATTTCCCTTAAACACAACAGGATATTTAGGATTTCGTGCATTTTCTGCGAAACATTAAGCCTTAAAAATTTCAAATACTGAATTTTAAATACACTTTTTAATGTGTTCACATACTTTTTGAGTGCCCTGGACTTCTGATTTTGGTATATACACTACATTAGCCTTCAAAATGTCAAATACTCAATTATATACATTTTTTAGGCTTTGTAATGTTTTCACATATTTTTTGGGTGCCTTGGACTTCGGATTTTGGTATAAAACACTACATTAGACCTTTAAAATGTCAAATACTCAATTGTTAATAAGGCTTTTTAAAATGTTCACATACTTTGAGTGCCTTGGACTTTAGATTTCAGTATAAACACACTACATTAGCCTTCAAAATGTCAAATTCTGAATTATTTAGACACTTTTTTAGGCTTTTTAATGTTTTCACATACATTTTGAGTGCCTTGGACTTCGGTATAAAACACTACATTAGCCTTTAAAATGTCAAATACTTAATTACAATATTTTTTAAGTAATATCCATGTTAATAAAGGGATCTTAATTTGTTCACTTTTCGAGTGTCTTGGACTTAGGATTTCAGTATAAATACACTACATTAGCCTTCAAAATGTCAAACACTCATGTTAATGAATTTTTTTTAAATTTGTTCACTTTTCGAGTGCCTTGGACTTAGGATTTCAGTATAAATACACTACATTAGTCTTCAAAATGTCAAATGCTGTATTATAAGTTTTTCTAAAGTAATAGCCATGTTAATAAAGGCTTTTTAATTTATTCACTTACATTGGTGCATTGGATTTAGGATTTTAGTATAAATACACTACATTAGCCTTCAAAATGTCAAATACTCAATTATATATTTTTCTAAAGTAATAGCCATGTTAATTAAGTTTTTTTTCAATTATATATACATTTTTTAGGCTTTGTAATGTTTTCACATACTTTTTGGGTGCCTTGGACTTCAGATTTTGGTATAAAAACACTACATTATACCTTTAAAATGTCAAATACTCAATTGTTAATAAAGGCTTTTTAAATGTTCACATACTTTGAGTGCCTTGGACTTCGGATTTCAGTATAAATACACTACATTAGCCTTCAAAATGATAAACGCTGTATTATAAGTATTTCCTAAAGTAATAGCCATGTTAATAAAGGCTTTTTAATTTATTCACTTACATTGAGTGCCTTGGATTTAGGATTTCAGTATAAATACACTACATTAGCCTTCAAATGTCAAATACTCAATTATAAGTATTTTCTAAAGTAATAGCCATGTTAATTAAGTTTTTTATTTGTTCACTTACTTTTTGAGTACCTTGGACTTAGAATTTCAGTATAAATACACTACATTGAACTTGAACTATTATACACTTTAAAAAAAAATATTGCTGCCTTATTTTTTAATTAAATCAAATTAACTTTTCTAGTCAACTGAATCTACACTGATCAAATAACATTTAAGTTAAACTTTGTACTCTATAACTTAAAAATACTTGAGGGGGGCTAAAAATTCTGACTTCAACTGTATATACACATACACATATATTTTATTTTATTTATGTGTCTTTTTGTCTATAAAGGTGTGGTAACATTTTGTCTGAAGTGTGAATCTAAAGATGGGTTTGTAAACATTTTAAAATGTGAAAATGACATTAGACAAAAAGCAAAGGTTATAATTTGCCGTTTCTGAAAAGCAGCATCATTCCAATTGAAGAGAGAAATAATGATATAAACTGAAAGATTGATCTTTTATGTAGTATTTTATGCAGAAAACAATGCTTCAAACGGCAACATTTTTATTCCTTTGAAAGAAATGTCCTCACTAGTAAATATGTATCAAAAAAAGTTTTACTCTAACAAATATAAAAACTATTTTCAAGTGGTCTCCTTTTTCCCTATAAATGTATAAAACTCAGTGTTTCCCAACCCTCTTCTAAAGGCACACCAACAGTACACATTTTCAGGCTCTCCCTAATCAAACACACCTAAATCAACTCATCAGAACATAAGAGAGACTCCAAAACCTGAAGTTAATGGTCAGATAAGGGAGACTGAAATATGTACTGCTGGTGTGCATGACTGTTGACAAGCCAACAATATGCACGGATACAGTAAAGCCTCTGTATACTGTAATAAATTTGAGCTAACTTGACTATAACATTTTTTTTCAGGTGACTGCTCCTAAACTTCTGTAAGAGAAGATCCATTCAGTATTTCCCATGATGGCAGGTAATCAAAACTATTTGCAGGGAAATGCAGAGGGAATGTCAGAATAAAGTACTGTATGATGTGCTCGTCACAGATGCAAATGTAAATAAAATGCAAAATAAGAAAACGCACTAATCTATGGGGAAATCGTGGGGAAGAGAAATAATCAGAGAAATAATGGATCTGTTTGTTGTGCCCTTCGGTTTTCCTGTTGTTACAGAACACGGTGACCCATGCACTGGGTCAGAAGCCAACTTTTGCATGAATGGGAACTTGCTTTAAAATACCTTCTGTGTCGACACCCACCTGTGTGTAAGTGTTACATCAGCCTAAACCCATTCGAAGAATGTCTTGCTAACATTCCAGATAAAGTTATTAAGCTGAAATGTCATTACTATTAGTTATTTCTTAGTTAATTTAAAACACTGGCCACTTTATTAGGTACACCCTACTAGTATCAGGTTGACCCCCTTTTGCCTTCAGAACTGCCTAAATCCATATCCGTGGCATAGATTCAACAAGGTACTGAAATATTCCTCAGAGATTTTGCTCCAAATCGACATGATAGCATTTGTCTGCTGCTCATCATGATGTGAATCTCCTGTTCTACAACATCCCAAAGGTGCTCTATTGGATTGAGTTATGGTGACTGTGTGGAGGCCATTTTAGTACAGTGAACTCATTGTCATGTTCAAGAAACCATCTAGATGATCACGCTTTATGACATAAATCCTGCTGGAAGTAGCCATCAGAAGATGGGTACACTGTGGTCATAAAGGGATGGACATGGTCAGCAACAATACTCAGGTAGGCTGTGGCGTTGACACGATGCTCAATGGTACTAATGGGCCCAAAGTGTGCTAAGAAAATATCCCACACCATTACAGCACCACCACCAGCCTGAACCAATGATACAAGGCAGGATGGATCCATGCTTTCATGTTGTTGACTCCAAATTTGACCCTACCATCTGAATGTCGCAGCAGAAATCTCATCAGACCAGGCAACGTTTCTCCAATCTTCTATTGTCCAATTTTGGTGAGCCTGTGTGAATTGTAGCCTCAGTTATCTGTTCTTAGCTGTTCTTCCAAGTCTTCTGCTGCTGTAGCCCATCTGCCTCAAGGTTGGACGTGTTGTGCGTTCACAGATGCTTCTGCAGTGGTTATTTGAGTTACTGTTGCCTTTCTATAGCTGGAACCAGTCTGGCCATTCTCCTCTGACCTCTGGCATCAATTAGGCATTTGCACCCACAGAACTGCCGCTCACTGAATATTTTCTTTTCTGACAATTCTCTGTAAACCCTAGAGATGGTTGTGCGTGAAAATCCCAGTAGATCAGCAGTTTCTGAAATACTCAGACCAGCAAGTCTGGCACCAACAACCATGCCACGTTCAAAGTCACCCAAATCAGCTTTCTTCCTCATTCTGATGCTCGTTTGAACTGCAGCAGATCGTCTTGACCATGTCTACATGCCTAAATGCATTGAGTTGCTGCCACGTGATTGGCTGATTAGAAATTTGCATTAACGAGCTGTTGGACAGGTGTACCTAATAAAGTGGCCAGTGAGTGTAGTGTATGTATGTTGTATATATGTCTAAAGTGCTGTTGACTTTATTTTTTTACCAGATGTTGATAACAACCAAAGAAATCCATATATGACTAATTAAACAAATCTAATTAGTTTAGAAATGAAGTTATGTGTAATAAAATGAAATGACGCTGGAAAAAAGTATTGAACACATGAAGAAAAAGGTGGAGAAAGTCAGTGAAAGCTCAGACAGCAGCTGAAATCTCTCAGTAGTTCTTCAGCAACCATCGTCAGTGTAAATATCAGCTGCTTCAGTCCAACATCTACTAGAAGGAGGATAAAGATGAAACCAGGTTGGACATTTCAGCAAGACAATGATCCAAAACACAGTCAAGGAGACTTTCAAATGCTTTTAGAAAAAGTCAAATCAAGCTGAAGAATCAAGTCTAGAATGGCTTTACACTGATGGTTGCCTGAGTACTACTGAAAGATTTCAGCTGCTGTCTGGGCGTGCACTGCCTTTCACACCTCCCTTTCTTCATGTGTTCAACACTTTTCCTTGCGCCATTTCATTTTATTACACATAACTTCATTTGTAAACTAATTAGATTTGTTTCTTTTCATATATGGATTCCTTTGGTTGTTATCAACATCTGGTCAAAATTTCAAGTGAACAGCACCTTAGAAATATGTCTTCTTCACCATTAACATTCCCTGTAAAATCAGCTGTGTAATGTCACATACCTTAATGCATTGCTTTTCTCAAAACCTGTCGCTCCTGCAGCTGCAGTGCCAACTACGAGGGCAGCCGATGTGAACATCTCCAGCTCTTTAGTTTCTCCCACAGCAGTGAAGAGAAGGGCCTGATCGCCGCCGTGGTCATCATCGTCCTGCTCATCATAGTGGTGCTCGGAGTGGTCATCTATTACATCTGCAGTGAGTCACATCTCTGACTCTGAGCTTTCAAGAGTCATTGGCATCAGCACAGGAAATTCATTTCTCATTATCATTTTACAAGAAACGATGGTTAGCAATAATGAAACGGAGATAGAGAAGGGAACACTCCACTTTGTTTTGGAAATGGTCTCATTTTAGAACTCCCCTAGAGAGATAAATAGTTGAGTTTGACCTTTTTTTGAATCCATTCAGCTGATCTTCGGGTCTGGTGGAAGCACTTTTAGCTTAGCTTAGCATAGATCATTGAATCGGATTAGACCGTTAGCATCTCACTCAAAAATGACCAGTTTCAGTAATTTCCATATTTTAAATTCGACACTTCTGTACATTGTGCAGTAAGATTGACGGAAAATAAATGAAATGTAGTTGATATGTATTGACGTTATTCTTCAATGCGGAAGTGCGCTCGTTTTTGCGATTGTTTTAGAACTTTCGATTCGGTTGCCCATGAGAGAAATGACTAGGAATAATAAACGACAGAAAACGGTCAAACTACTTGCTCTACAAACAAGTGTGTTCATGATTATACATAAAAAGTAGATTAATATAATAAGAAAATATCAGTTTGCAACATAAGCAGCAAAACTAGTGGTTGTTAACGTCTAAAAACAAATGAAAGTGAATGAGACCGGAAATCTCGAGCCAAAATTATTCAAATGGATGCCCGCTCCGATGGAGAATAAGGTGAATAGAAACTATACACTGAAAAATATACTGGCAGCTCATTACACAGACTTTTTAACGTAAATTAAAAACAGACAACTGCTGTTAATTGACAGTGTCCACATTAAAAAAAATAATAAAAAATCATTTTTTTGATGGTATAACTACTGTAAAACACAAAACATTTTCTATTAATTTAAGGGATTTTTAATATTAAAATGGACGTAATAATCAAGGAACTTTGCTGCTGTACCACGGCTGCAGCAGATGCAGTGATACTACATCTGGCTCATTTATATAACATAACCAACCTGCAAGAAAATGCTCTTATTATTTATGGTTTTTGTCTTGTTTCTAGTCCAAATATCTAAATACTAGACTAGAAACAAGACATAAACCTTGAGTAAGAAAAGCATTTTTTGTACTGAACCATGGAGACATTTTGATTCAGAAGTATTTCAGGCACTGCATAATATGACAACAAATGTTGACAACTGTGTACACTACCGAGAAAGCCTTGTTGTCAATGCCAGCTGCAAGAGCAACAAATAATACCATATTTGTAAAACGGCAGAAGGTGACTTTTCTGATGAATCATCTGTTGAACTGCATCCCAATCATCACAAATACTGCAGAATACCTACTGGAGCCCGCATGGAGCCAAGATTCTCATAGAAATCAGCCAAGTTTGGTGAAGGAAAAATCATGGTTTGGGGTTACATCAAGTATGGAGGCGTGCAAGAAATCTGCAAGTGGATGGCAACATCAACAGCCTGTGGTATCAAGACATTAGTGCTGCCCATTACATTACAAACCACAGGAGAGGGCAAATTCTGCAGCAGGATAGCGCTCCTTCTCATACTTCAGCCTCCACATCAAAGTTCCTGAAAGCAAAGAAGGTCAAGGTGCTCCAGGATTGGCCAGCCCAGTCACCAAACATAAACATTATTGAGTATGTCTGGGGTAAGATGAAGGAGGAGACATTGAAGATGAATCCAAATAATGTTGATGAGCTCTGGGAGTCCTGCAAGAACTTTCTTTGCCATTCCAGATGACTTTATTAATAAGTGATTTGAGTCATTGCAGAGATTGTATGGATGCAGTCCCTTCAAGCTCATGGGAGTCACACATATTCATTCTGTTTTCCACTGCAGGATGACTTCATATCTATACTGGACATTATTATTTTAAGTGACAAGACTTTTGTCTCAGCAAAGTCAGACCTTACTGTCTTAAGATCAATCAATTAAAAATCAAGGCCTGATCATATTTTATTTTGGGTCAAATAAGTGTAATCTAGAGGCCTCGACTTTTCATATAAGCCACTTCTGATACCAAATGATCAACTGAGAAGTCAAGTGTATTAGTTTGTTTATTCTGAAACTTGGATCGACCCGACAAGACTTTTGTCAGGTTAGTGTATATAGCTATAGCTATTGACCGGAACATGCATTGATTGCATGTGGGTATTGTTTTTAAACACCAGGTATGGAAATACATTAGTTAATTCTGATTACATTAAAATCATGGTCATGATATTGACAGCTGGTTGATCAGTTGTTTTGGTAAAATTGTGTTGGAGTTAAAGATTCAGCAGTACTGATACTATAGTTCAGCTGAAAGCAGCCTTTTTGCATTTTTTTGCATGCTAGACAAACAAATAAAATAAAAGCCTCAGGAAAATGAGGAAGTGCAACATGGTCACTTTATTTGCCTTTATTTTGAGTCTTTTTCTAAGAAGTTATAGGATGGAAAACTCCAGATTTTTAAAACTTATTTCTGATTTTATTATCATACAGGTTTCTTTTTCCCCTCATAGTTTTAAGTTTAGAATGGAATTTCAGTCTCATAATTTGGACTCTTTATCAAGAATCGCAACTTTATTTATCTGTGTTATTTCTCTATTTTGAGTTTGCACTCTTTGTTTGACTTCTTGCCACAGTTTTTTTACCATTCAGTTTTGAGTCCCTTCACTTTGTATGAGGTGGCCTAACTAATACACTGCAAAAGCAAATAGTTACCTAAAGGGAGTAAACCCGTTGACTTAAAAGCGGCAAGTTGACTTTACATTAAATAAGAGAGTGAACCTCGACTCGACTGTTATAGTGTGGAATTATTGAGTTGACTTAAATACACTTTATAATTATGAACGGTTAATTTCGTTCATTCGTTAA
Source organism: Danio aesculapii (assembly GCF_903798145.1). Classification (NCBI taxonomy): domain Eukaryota; kingdom Metazoa; phylum Chordata; class Actinopteri; order Cypriniformes; family Danionidae; genus Danio; species Danio aesculapii. Next base: position 4,778,090 of record NC_079459.1, on the reverse strand, counting down.
TTTTCTTTTCGGCTTAGTCCCTTTATTAATCTGGGGTCGCCACAGCGGAATGAACCGCCAACTTATCCAGAATATGTTTTACGGAGCGAATGCCCTTCCAGCTGCAGCCCATCACTGGGGGAAACAACAGTTAATTTACATTAAAAATGAAATGAAATGAGTTTACTAAGTTTTTAAAGTAAAGTCAATTAATCCCTTTTAAGCAATGGGTTTATTCACTTTATTTAAAGTAAAGTCAATTAATCCCTTGTATAAGCAATGGTTTACTCACTTTTACAGAGTATGTACAGTGGCATCCGTGAAAATTTTCATAGCGCTTCACTTTTTCCACATCTGTTTATGTTAACAGCCTTACTACACAATGGATTAAATTCATTTATTTCCTACAACATTCTACACACAATCCCCCCATAATGACATAGTTTTTGGAAATTTCTGCAAATGTATTAAAAATAAAAAACCTGAACAATCACATGTACATCAGTATTCACAGCCTTTGGCGTGAAGCTCTAAATTGAGCTCAGGTACATTCTGTTTCCACTGATCATTCTTGAGATGTTTTCAGCAGCTTCATTGGAGTTCACCTGTGGTCAATTCAGTTGATTGACATGATTTGAAAATGGATACACCTGTCTATGTAAGGTCCCAGGGTGACAGTGCATGTCAAAGCACAAACCAAGCATCAAGACAAAGGAATTGTCTGTAGACCTCCGAAACAGGATCGTCTCGTGGCACAAGGCTGGGGAAGGTTACAGAAAAATTTCTGCTGCTCTGAAAGTTTCAATGAGCACAGTGGCCTCCATCATCCGTAAGTGGAAGATGTTTGCAACCACTAGGACAACCACCTGTGCAGCAATCCACCAATCAGGCCTGTATGGTAGAGTGGCCAGATGGAAGCCACTCCCCACCTGGAATTTGCCAAAAGGCATCTGGAGGACTCTCAGACCATAAGAAACAAAATTCTCTGGTCTGATGAGACTAAAATTAAACTTGTTTGGAGGGAATGCCAGGCGTTACGTTTGGAGAAAACCAGGCAGCGCTCATCACCAGCCTAATACCATCCCTACAGTGAAGCATGGTGGTGGCACCATCATGCTGTAGGGATGTTTTTCAGCAGCAGGAACTGGAAGACTAGTCAGGATAGAGGGAAAGATGAATGCAGCAATGTACAGAGACATCCTGAATGAAAACCTGCTTCAGAGTGCACTTAACCTCAGACTGGGGCGACGGCTCACCTTTCAGCAAGACAACACTGCCACAATATCAATGGAGTGGCTTTACAACAACTTAGTGAATGCCCTTGAGTGGCCCAGCCAGAGCCCAGAACTAAATACTATTGAACATCTCTGGAGAGATCTGTAAATGACTGTACACAGTCGCTTCGCATACAAACTGATAGAGCTTGAGAGGTACTGCAAAGAGGAATGGGCAAAAATTCCCAAAGACAAGTGTGCCAAGCTTGTGGCATCATATTCAAAAAGACTTGAGGCTGTAATCGCTGCCAAAGGTGCATCAACAAAGTATTGAGCAAATGCTGTGAATACTGATGTACATCTGATTTTTCAGAATTTTTATTTTTAATAAATTTGCAACAATTTCAAAAAATTTTTCACATTGTCATTATGGGGTATTGTGTGTAGAATGTTGAGGAAGTAAATGAATTTAATCCATTCTGGAATAAGGCTGCACATAAACAAATGTGGAAAAAGTGAAGCGCTATCAATACTTTCCGGATGCACTGTAGTTACACTGAAACTAATAATTTGTTAATATTGTGTAAATACATGGTATAACATTGTACTCATGCTTGATTAAATACCTGTAATTGTAACGTAATTACATCTGTAATTAATTTCTGTTATTACATTTATAATTACACCGTTGATCATCCCTTACACTTAACCCACCCTTAAACCTATTCATACCGCCTACCAGTCTCTAACCCCACCAGTATCCAGAGGTGTTTTGCAATACATAAAAATACATTGTGTTTATATTTGATCAAATAATTCTTTAAGAAAAATGTCTTAATAACCCAACGTAATACTTTCAAATACCAAAATAATCCTCCTAATGGGTAACAATCTACCTTTCATGTCTATTTATTTCCAGAATAAAGAAAAATCAAGACAAAAAAAGAAACAAACAAATCCAGCAAAATCCTGCAGAGTATTGGAAAGTGAACAAAAGCCCGACCCCCGAACAGAATGTCTGACCGACTCCCGACTTCATTTTCTAACATCGCCCTCTTGTGGAGACTTTGGACTCAACTGTGAAAATGTGTCGGATCTGCACAGAAGCTTAAACTGCCCACAAAATATCTTTGTAAATAGTTCTGTCTATTACAGCCTGTTAAGTTGAATACGTAACAAATGGATGCCAATTTTACTATTTTTATGTCAGCGATACGAAGCAAAACATTTCAAAAGCAGCATCCTGGGCGTAGATTTTCATTTTAATTAGATAAAGAAGACTTAACGATATGTGATATACCACTTGCATGTGCTATGTACATACATTTTTCTAATGTGCCGTTTTTGTTTTGGCCTTTTTAAATAACTTTATTTGTACTATTTTTGTACTGTTATTAATATGCATTCGCTGGACTCATTCATATATAATAGTCATACTATTTATGCAGGATTAATCCTAAAGTCGGTTTGCAGTAGGCAGGTTTTCCGTGTCTAACACCTATAACCAAGTGAATGCAATAGTATCTGGATGCAGGCTTGATGATGCAAGCTGAGACTGCATATCTCAGTAATGCAATGTGAAGGGTAGGGTTAGCAGTGGGGTTGGTGAGTGCATTAAAAAGCATTGGATGCGACTCAGATTGCACTGCACCAGGTCTGCATCCAGACCCCTCTCAGTGAATGTGCCGAAAATGTGAAGCATACCATCATATCTATCCCACAATGCAATGTGATTGCCTTGAGATAAATAAATTAGATGATTAGAGGAATATCGACTATTTTTTTCCAGCATTTTCTTGTCTCTATTTAATCTGAATGTCAAAAGTGAACAAACTTTTAAACATACAAAATAAAAATATATATATTTAAATTAAGTTTCAAATCATTTATTTGCACACATGCACGCACATACACACGCACAAACAATTGTTTTAAGGTATATTTAAAAAAACTGTATATATTTGATACAGTTTTACATACATGTTTAAACTAAACAGGGATGGGATGTTTAACACTGATTATTTATTTATTTATTTATTTATTTATTTATTTATTTATTTTTATTATTATTATTATTATTATTATTATTATTATTATTATTATTATTATTATTATTATTATGGTGTAAGTTTTAAGAATGGCCTGCAGAGAGCAGCAGATGTTTTAAAACATTCAATAAGATTTTTGGGGGGGCTAGAAAGTCTCTCAAATGTCTTTAGTGTTTTCTTGAATAAATATTTATATGAGTGTGAAGCCAAAGAATGCATCACAGATGTTACTGAGCAACAGTTATTTATTACTTAAAAACCTCAAAAGATGGCATGCTTTTTGTATTTTTAGTAAAACAATCATCTGAACGTGTATTAATTATTATAACGAACCTAAAGATTCTCAGTTTGTGATGCAGCGCCAACTTTGATACACCTTTTAGTTTCTCAACGCAGTTATTTGAGTTTTTAGAGGCTACATTTACAAAAATGCCAGCACTACTTTTAGAATGTGAGGTCTTCTTTAAAAATATTGTCAAAAGTAAAAAAAAAATATGAATAATATCGCTCAAAACATGCACAGATATAGGGGCATCCGTATTTTCAAACGAAACTGGATGTTGTAGTACCAAACTAGTGGTGATGTTTGGTTCTGTTAAAGAAAATACTACTGAAAGCTCATTTTTTAAATTTGGGATATAATTTGTTCAAATATTTAGCTTTGTTTTTCATGTTATGGAATTAAATACACTTTATATAATTATGTAGTGTTAGTCTTTTGAAAAATACACTTAATATAATAATGTATTTAAAAATCCATTGATTTATTATTTTCTTAAACTTAAAGCTACGTAACTTTTGATTTTCCGTTTTTTTTTTTTTTTTTTTTTTAATTCAGCTACAATCCAACAAGTGTTTCCCTTCAAACTAACAGGATTTTTACGCCTCTATTTGAAAAGTGGAACCAACAGTTAAGAGGTTAAACAGTGATCATAAAACAAAAATAAATAAATAAAATCACATAAAACAGCCATGTTTCCATAATACGTTTATTTATTCAACATAATAAACAGTTCACATACTTAAAATATCTCCAAAAACAAACACTTGGCACGAACATTCAGTCCAAACGAATCGTAAAACGAAGTCAAACACGTGTGTTATCTTCAGCGGCAGTTTTATTGAACTCGTACGCAAACTTCAAGGCAGTGTTATTGAGTCTCACCGACTGCATGTTTGTAATAATGCAGACCATCACACCACGAGGAGGAGATCGACGCGTTAAAATGTCCAGTTCACTTTCTTTAGACAAAACCAGCAGATTTTCAGTCAATTTCAAGGTAAAACATGTTTCGAAACAAATACGTTTTATATAATAATGTATATTAAAATACATTTATTTAATCGTTTTCTTAAACTGAAAAGGCACATAGCTTCTTCTGTTTACGTTTTTGACGTTTCTTCAATTCAGCTACAATCTGACAAGTGTTTTCCTTCAAATTAACGTGATTTATATGCAGAGGGGGGGTAGTAACGAGTTACATTTACTTCGTTACATTTACTTGAGTAAAATTATTAGGTAACGTGTACTTTTAAATATGTGTACTTTTACTCAAGTAAATTATTAGAGAAAATCATTACTCTTACTTCACTACATTTCGTGGCGTTCCTCCATTACAGTCAAATGATAATAAATATGATCCCTATGTTTTGTTTGCAAATATCGCGAGGCGCTGCAATGGAGAGGTTGTGTTGCGAGGTATACTGTCTACGGTTCTGAGAAGGACGGTCATGCTGTCTGTGCAGTGAGTTTATCGGACGAGGTCACCCGCTGACTCAAGTTCAATCTGTTTTCACTCCAAGATGTCAACAAGAAAACAGGTAAGTGTTAATATTATCCCAGTTTGGGATAACTCATTTGGCTATTTTTGTTATCCATGAATTTTCAATCAAAGTACAATTACTTGCGGAAACTTTTACTTAAGTAAAAGTAACAATCTTAAAAGTTACTCGAGTAATAGATTTTGGATACTCTACCCACCCCTGTTTATATTTCTATGTTTAAAAAGTGGAACCAACAGTTAAGAGGTTAAACAGTGATCATAAAACAAAAATAAATAAATAAAATCACATAAAGCAGCCATGTTTCCATAATACGTTTATTTATCCGTTTATTCGTATTTATACGTTTGTTTATTTAATAAACAGTTCACATATTTAAAATATCTCCAAAAACAAACACTTGGCACGAACATTCAGTCGAATCGAATCGTAAAACAAAGTCAAACACGCGTGTTATCCTCAGCGCCAGTTTTATCGAACTCATACGCAATCTTCAAGGCGGTGTTATGGAGTCTCACTGACTGCATGTTTGTAATAATGCAGACCATCACACCGCGAGGAGGAGATCGACGCGTTAAAATGTCCAGTTCACTTTCTTTAGGCAAAACCAGCAGATTTTCGGTCAATTTCAAGGTAAAACATGTTTCGAAACAAATACGTTTTATATAATAATGTATATTAAAATACATTTATTTAATCGTTTTCTTAAACTAAAAAGGCACATAACTTTTCTTCTATTTACGTTTTTGATGTTTCTTCAATTCAGCTACAATCTGATAAGTGTTTTCCTTCAAACTAACGTGATTTATATGTCTATGTTTAAAAAGTGGGACCAACAGTTAAGGGGTTGTTTCCATAATACGTTTATTTATTCGACATAATAAACAGTTCACATATTTAAAATATCTCCAAAAACAAACACTTGGCACAAACATTCAGTCCAAACAATGTAAACGAATCGCAGAACGAAGTCAAGCAGATGTGCTATCCTCTTCGTCGGTTTTATCGAATTCGTACGCAATCTTCAAGGCGGTGTTATTGAGTCCCACCGACTGCATGTTTGTAATGATGCTGACCACCACACCGCGAGGAGGACGATCCATCAAAACGTCCCGTTCACCTTCTTTAGGCAAAACCAGCAGGACGCTACTCGCCCCAACGGCGCCCCCTGTGTGTGAGACGTAATGTCTGCGCTTTCTGCACTCACCATATTTCTGCTGCTTCTCCACCACCAGCCAGCCCTGTGCGTACTGACCGTCTCTGTCCCATGATGCCTCTGTTCTGTCCACCGGCGCCCACATGACTCTGGCGGTGTGCGGTTTGACAAATCCGGGAAGCCGGCCGTTCACTTCGGTCATCTGGTAGCTGTAGAGAAGAGCGTTTCCGAATTGCAAGAGGTCGCCCGCTGTCGACAGAAAACCTCCACCGGCCCATTTGTAGGAGTTGTCCACATAGGGGCAGTTCACAACACGGCCCTTTTTGTTGAGGTGGTAGAATCTGCAGGAAGAACGGGAAATATGTTTAGCTTTATCTGCATGTCACAAATAATACAGTGGAAAATGAGTCATATGAGTACATTCTTTTTAGGAATAGCCAATAATACATTGCATGGGTTAAAATGATTGATTTTTCCTTTATGCTAAAAATCATTCGAACGTTAAAGGTGCTGTATGTCGGTTTTTGACTCTTCTAAAGCATAAAAATACCATAATATGTTTGCAGATATTTAAGAAACATGCTCAGTGAACATTCTTGTTTATCTGAAAAACAATGCTGAAGTCAGATACTCTGCTTTGAAACTGAGAGTTATGTGCTGGAACGTCTGTCTTTATTTCGGTTCTTTTAACCCGCCCAATGCTACTTTAGCCAATTATATTTCAGCACCCCGGGTTGCCTTCATGGAAAACAGCGCATTTTATTCATTCATTCATTCATTCATTCATTCATTCATTCATTCAGAAAGGCTCTTTAAGCATGCATCCGTGACTGAAATACGACCTCCAGTGGACAGTAGCAGACTCCGAAATGAGATGCTAATTCAGAGTTCGACATGAGGTGGTTATTAATTAGCAAATAATGTAAATATTACGAGCGTAAACATTAGGTGAGCAGGTTATATTGTAACCCTGTGTCCTAACAACATGCTACTTGGCGGGCGAGATTTGCAGTGATAAGCAATTTGGCTGTTTGCACTAGATTAAACACGACAGAAATGTAAATACAGCCATTCAGAAGCACAGAATAGTTCACTCACTGCACTCCAACGAAATGTTCAGGTTTATAAACTAATTAATACATATTAAACCTCTTTAACATTACTAAATGTAGATGCTGAATCAATGATGTGTGTTGGTTTACACTCAGTCACAGTTCTAAAGTTCAATTTCAAATGGTTTATTTTATTTTCAAGATCTGAGGTGAACTATCTGCTGCTGCTTTCAGTAGTATGGCAATAAATGTCACGTAAAATGGCATTCAAACACAAATTATTAGCATTTAACACTGAATAAAGCACATGAGGTATACCTGAGGGGATCATAGTTTATCCTGTTGTTCACCTGTGAGAAATAGAAGCTGTTTCTATAATATAAATTGCAGATGTTGATTAGGACAAAACCATATTTCTTTGATCACGTGGCATTGCTTTTAGTTAGAAAATTATTCAAATCAGCCTTTAGACTTGATAGTTTGGCACACTCACGTCAGTCTGGCAACCTGCATGAAAATGTGTTTTAATCCAGGAGTGCAATGCCTAGTTCAACCACTGGGTGTGAAACTTACACACTGCACCTTTAAGTAATAAATAATAATGTAAGTAATAATGTAAGGTAATAATATAATAACTAATAATGTTCCATGAAGATAGCGGTAAGTTTCCTATCATAAATATAAAAAAACAACTCCACAATTTTTGATTAGCAATATTAATTAGTAAGTACTTAATTTGAAAAAAAAAAAATGGTATTTAAATTTTTTTTTTGTTTTTGTAAAAATAATTTACATAAAATTATTCAAATTTCAAAACGATCTGTAAACAACCTTACCAAATCATCATACTTCGAATAATTTTTACGCCTCCGCACATATGCAAAAACAAAATATATATATATATATATATATATATATATATATATATATATATATATATATATATATATATATATATATATATTAAAAAGTGAATAAATTAATAGAAAAATCAACAAACTAACTAATTAAATAATAATTACGTTTTTTTTTTTCAGATTTATTACATTTTAGATTAAGCTAAATCTTTTAATTATCAGCAATGTTTCCTAAAAAACAAATTTTTTTTAAGATATAAGGGAGACTTTCTGGTAAAAAATTTCTTTATTATTTTAGAGCTTTTGCTGCTCTCTGCAGGTCATTCTTGAAAGCTACACCCCAAAAAAATAAAGAATCTATTTGTTCAAAATCGTATCTGTGTGTAATGGGCATGTATGCAACACTAAAGCATTCCATCAAAACCCCTTCAGATTAAGTGCAATATTTAAGAGTGTATATATATATATATATATATATATATATATATATATATATATATATATATATATATATATATATATATATATATATATATAAAATACTAATATAATATACTAATATATATATATAGTAATAATGAAAATTTTCCATGTTTTCAGGCATGTTTATAATTATTTGTAGACATGTTTTTCAAACGTTTTATCTTTAGAAGAGTTACAAAGAATACATATTTTGTGGAAAAACTTTGATTTCCAATCACAACAAATGAAAACTTCAAATGTTATTTGTTTAAACATTTCTAAATTGCTTTATATTTATATGAAATGTGAAAGAAATGTTATCAGAGCTGCATAGAACAAAACAAACTAAAAACACTTTACACAAACATGCAAACCAAATCCTGTAAATCCAGAGAAAACTTGAATTTTCAAGAGGTTTCTTTTTTCTTACTATATCATTTATATTCATTTATTTTCTATTTTGTCTCAATAGTCTTAGTTTTAGATACCAATAAACACTGCTCTACAAAACTTAACTGGTCATGATTTGACAAACATAATTGATCATATAACTTAATGAACTGAATTCATATTATATTTATTATTACACTTCATATTTATATTCCATTCATGTATAAAATATTCATAAAAAATGTTTTTCATAAACAACAACAAAAAAAAACAATTATTCATTTGTCTGTTGATTTGTGTTCATCATGATTGCACTTGAGCATTGTCTTTTACCTGGCACGGTTGTAAATGATGGGGTCGTTTTCATCTGGAACGGTGTTCATCATGCCCAGCTCCCGAAACATGGCCATCATGTGGTCGAGGAAGCTCTGATTGGCTGCTCGCTCCACCACAGCACTCAGCAGACTGAAGGCATGGGTGGAGTACAGGAAAGTTGAACCTACAGCAGTCCAATTAAGAAGAATTAAGCTCTATAAGTAATAATGATCTATCTATCTATCTATCTATCTATCTATCTATCTATCTATCTATCTATCTATCTATCTATCTATCTATCTATCTATCTATCTATCTATCTATCTATCTATCTATCTATCTATCTATCTATCTATCTATCTATCTATCTATCTATCTATCTATCTATCTATCTATCTATCTATCTATCTGTCCATCTATCCGTCCATCTATCCGTCCATCTATCCATCCATCTATCCATCCACCCGTCTGTTGGTCTATCATTTTAGTTTTATTAAATTAATTTTCACATTTACCTACAGATATATGATACACAGAGTTTTTTTTTTTACATTGGGTATATGAAATTATGAAACTTGAAAAACCAGAAAGAGCAGAATAAATTAAAGTTAATAAAATTAATGACTCTAAAACATTGAAAATATGGTAATAAACTACTATATTCATAAAATAACTTATGTAATCAAAGCCAAATCTAATGATACAGAATTTTTTGCTTCATAATCTGCGTCTAACTTTTACTTAATTGACAAAAAAGTATAAAGAAAAGATTTCCAATGTTTACATTTAAAATTTGAAATAGATTTTATACATTTTTATTTATTTATTTATTTATTTATTTATTTTTTGATGCTCCTTAAAAGTTGGGATTTAGAACAAAATAAAAGTGAAATGGTACTAGAATATCTAATTTAAACCATTTTAAAATAGTCCACAGTAGGCGAGTGGACTGCTTTCAGGTTTGAGTATAAAAGAAGCATCTTCCCAGCAGGCATAGGACATCAACATGACGTCAGATTGGCATTGTACCCCAACATCATGGGATGTTGCATTTTGTTTTAGGAAATGAAAATCAAGTTGACATCAGAACCCAACATCAGGCTGATGTCAATATCCAATGTCCATCCTAAAATCAACAAAATATCAACGTCTAATGATGTAACAGCTTGACATTGTGTAGACGTGACCACTATAACGTTGATAAGGCGTTTTATTTTAGTTGCCATACCTGACGAATAAATGTCAGTATTTGACGTCAATATGACGTTGGTTTGGATGTTGGATTTTGGTCACTTTTTTCATATCAACTTAATTTGACAACGTTATTGGACGTCAAAATAACATTGTCTTTAGACACTAGCTAGAAATTGAATTTTGGTCACCTGACATCACAACCTAAATCTAACCTAATATCAATGTCTAATGATGTTAAAGCTCAACGTTGTGTGGACGTTACAACTATGACGTCTATTAGACATTGGATTTTGGTAACTTTCCAACGCAAAATAAAAATCAGCCAAATATCAAATTCATTTGATGTCATTATTGGACCACTATGACGTCTATCAGATGTCACATTTTGGTTGCCATACCTGACAAATAAATGTCAGAATTTGGCGTTAAGAAAACGTTGGTTTAAAATGTTGGCTCGACGTTGGATTTTGGTCACTGAAACACAGCCTAAAATCAGCCTAAAATCAACCAAATATCAATGTTATTTGATGTGGTTATTGGATGTCAAAAATAACATTGTGCTTAGATGCTGGCTAGACATTGAAATTTGGTCACCTGAAGTCACGACCAAAATCTAATCTAATATTAATGTCTTATGACATTGTGTGCCTGCTGAGTTAGTCCAAAATTGAAAATAATGTAGTTAATTCACCAACTACCATGTATATAATAGATTGTCAAGTCAAACAGAATTAACAAACCATATATTCTTGATTTTATTGCATTTTACAATGAACACTTTTCAGAAATGGGGTTCTACAACAATATATGGGAAGACGAGAAAACTTACCGGGTTTAAAAATGAGAGGATCGTCTTTGAATAAGTCCAGAGCCTGGATTACACTCTCGAAGTTATCTTTAAGGTAATACTCCTCCTGCTCAAACTCCTTTTTCCGTCTGCCTCCTTTAGCTTCTTTGCTTTTCGAGTTGTTGTCGTCTGCTTTCAGCTTCTCTTTGTTTTCCTTCTTCTCTTTCTTCTCCAGGAGCTTCAGAAGGCGCTTTGCTTTCTCTCTATTGTCTCTCACCTTTTGGGCATCTTTTTCATAGTGACGGATGCCGCTCAAATGGGACAGGAGCATCCGAGGCGTAATTGTGACCTGGTTTAAGGACAAAGGGAAGCGACTGATATACTTAATGTCAAGTTCTTCAGTATATAATCCAAGTTCAATATACACAAGTAGAGGCTTAAAAGTCCTGACTCTAAAGGAAGAAGCATTTAAATAAATACATAATCATTTATTCCTGTTTTCTAATTCTTGATTCTAACTAGCTTGAGGTTGTGAAATAAGTAATAGAAAAATCAACAGATTGCAGTGCTTTATGGGATTTTTAAGGAGGCAAAAAACTGACGCCAATCATTCCATGGTGTGTTGAAATTCTTGATTTTGATTGGCTGGAAGGTGTGCAATAAAACAGTTTAATGCATATTCGTTTAAGTAGTTTAGTCAGTTTTGATCCCAGTTGGAAATAAATGCGCTTTCCTCAAACATTAGTAGCAGCCATAGGAACTCAGTGAATGTTGCCGGAGTCTTTATTTCGCTGTGATCTCGGGGGCACTGATGTGCGCATTACTAGAGAGCCAAAACCATTATGACACCAAACCTACAACAATGTTCCAAAATATTACACGTCATGAGGCTTTGCTAACAAAATGAAAGCCTGCCAGGTGAGAATGTACGAGCTCTATTTTAACAATCTAAGCACATGGTGTAAAGCACTCTGCACATGTCTGAAACCACTTTTACTATTTTAGGGACAAGAAAAAGTGCATTTTTATGTAGACAATAATAATCGCATACATTTTAATCCTTTCATTTTTTATATTTAAAGATGTTTGTGTGCTGCTGTGCATCCCTGTGTGTGTAATAAAAATGTACACGCACTGTGGGCCTGCCTATAGACGAATATCACTAACACACTCTGTTTTAAGGTACAATTCTCACTATTATCAAACCATTAACTATGACTTTAGTTCGATAATCTCCTAATTTGCTGCTTATTAATAGTTATTAAGGTAGCAGTTGGGTTTAGGTATTGGGTAGGAATAAAGATTATGCAGAAAATGTATATTCATAAGTAATATAATGCGCATTTATTGTGTATGGCTGTACACCCAAAACACTTTACAATTGTGTGAGGGGGTTTCTTAAAAAAATAAATAAATACAATTACAAATAATCAGCTAGTATGTTAATAACAGGCAGGTAGTAAGTCCCTAGCTAACGAGAGTGAGAATTGATATTTAAACTAATGTGTTGCCATTAATTCTTAAAAAAAAAAAATCTGTGGATGTAAATTTGTAATTTTTTTGAAGGGTTAATTGAATTGTATGGCGTCACGGTGGTGCAGTGGGTAGCACAATCGCCTTACCGCAAGAAGGTAACTAGTTCGAGCCTCACTGGGTCAGCTGGCATTTCTGTGTGGAGTTTGCATGTTCTCCCATTGTTGGCGTGGGTTTCCTCCGGGTGCTCCGGTTTCCCCAACAGTCCAAAGACATGCGCTATAGGTGAATTGGGTAAACAAAATTGGCCATAGTGTATGAGTGTGGTGTGTGGGTGTTTCCCAGTGTTGGGTTGCAGCTGGAAGGGCATCCGCTGTGTAGAACATGTGCCGGAATAGTTGGCGGTTCATTCAGCTGCGGCGAGCCCTGATGAATAAGGGACTAAGCCGAATGAAAATGAATATTACACACTATTGTGATCCGAAATATTACTATTGCGATATCGATGCTCAAGCGAAACATTGCACAGCCCTAATTACAAGCGTCTTCTGAAATGGACGCACTCACATTCTCTCCATCGAACTGTTTCTCTGGGAACTCCGGGACGTATTTCTGGACAGGAGCGTCCAGATCAATCTTGCCGTCCTGCCAGAGTCTGGCGACGGCCGTTGCAGTCAGAGGTTTACTGATGCTGGCAATCCTCATCACTGTGTCCGGACCACAAGGCACTCGGTTCTCCAGATCCGCATAACCCAGCCCTGAGAAAGGAAATGCATGGGTAATGTACACCGGTACACTCAGTGCCAGAGTCTCTAAACACATGCTGTACATGGATGATAAATTTTGGCTTTGCATACAGTTGAATTATTAGCTCATGCTAAATTTGAATTGATTTATATTTTGGCAACACATTTCTAACTAGGCATGGGCCGGTATAAAATTCTGACCGTATGATAACCTTGGATAATAAAATCACTGTTTCACGGTATTGTGATTACTGCTCTAAAATATATTCTTTTCAAATGTCTGGGTAAAAAATGTAAACTTTTCCCCTTTAAAAACAATATCTTTTATTTTTTGAAAGATTTAAAATATTTTGGAGCAGTAAAGATGTCAGACTAAATAATTCAAATGAATCATTGACTTCTGCTGTCTTCATTGCTTTCAAAAACACAGATTTCTTTACCATTTAAAACGGCATCTTTGTATATTTTTTCCGCTGGAGATACTGTTGCCCTAAAAAAAAAATATATATATATATATATATATATATATATATATATATATATATATATATATATATATATATATATATATATATATATATATATATATATATATATATATATATATATATATATATATAAATAAAAAATCTTACACATACCTTAGGAACGGTGTTACAGAAAATTTTGGCGGTTTTCAAACCTTAAAACGCTGTTAAAAACAGCGGTATACCGTGAAAACGGTTATCATACCATGCCTATTTCTAAGATAATAACTATAAACTCTAATTTCTAATATTTCTTTAATCTTTGCCATGATGACCGTACAGAATATTGTACTAGATATTTTTTCAAGATACTAGTATTCAGCTTAAAGTGACATTTAAAGTTTTAACTAGGTTAATTAGGAAAGTTGTAGACTATCAAATAAAAATATTGCTTAAGGGGGCTAATAATATTGACCTTAAAATGGTCTAAAAAACAAAACAGTTTTTTTTTTCTCGCAAAAACAAAATGAAACAAATAAGACTTTCTCCAGAAGAAAAAATATTATTGGAATTACTGTGAAAATGCCCTTATACCATTAAATATCACTTAAGAAATACTTGGAAAAATAAATATTTCACAGGATGGCTAACAAGTTTGCCCTCAACTGTACGTGCACTGTAAAAAATGCTGCGTTCTACACAATTCCTTCATGTTTTCCCAACACAAATCAATTAAGCTAACTTAATAGTTCTTACAAATTTAAATGGATTGAACATGAAACAATTGAGTTGTTGCCAAAATACCTCAAGATTGAGTTCATTCAAAGTAAGTAGTTTGACTAAGCTGAAAAATATCCTTTTTTGTGTGTGTGTTTGTTTTAATTAAGCAGTAAGTCAGTAGTAGAGATGATCTCAGTGTGCACTGAATGTCTTCATACCTTCACACCAAACTGTTTTGCCATCCACAGAAACTCCAACAACCATCCCTGGAGCTCCAACTTCATCCTGAAAAATTATATGACTTTTTTTAGGCCGTTCTGCACTACAAACGTTTTATTTTTAATAGACAAAAAAATCTCCCCACTCTCGGCACTATAAAGTTCAATCAACTTAAATTTGTACTTTTTTTTATTAATGTGAATTCATTTTAAGGGGCGGCGTGGTGACGCAGTGGGTAGCGCTGTCACCTCGCAGCAAGAAGGTCACTGGTTCGAGCCTCGGCTGTGTCAGTTAGCATTTCTGTGTGGAGTTTGCATGTTCTCCCCGTGTTGGCGTGGGTTTCCTCTGGGTGCTCCGGTTTCCCCCACAGTCCAAACACATGCGCTATAGGTGAATTAAATAAGCTAAATTGGCTGTGGTGTATGTGTGTGAATGAGAGTGTATGGGTGTTTCCCAGTGATATGTTGCAGCTGGAAGGGTATTGTTGCGTAAAACATATGCTGGATAAGTTGGCGGTTCATTCCGCTGTGGCGACCCCAGATTAATCAAGGAACTAAGCCAAAAAAGAAAATGAATGAATGAATTCATATGCATAATCAGGGCTGGATTAACCACTGGGCATTATGGACACAGGGGCCTGTGTGAACTTGGTACCCCTGCGAGGGGGGGGGGGGATGGGGGGGCTAAGTGCTAAGTGCAAATAGCGCACATTATTGGAATAAGCTAGTTAAGCAAATCACTCCCATCACCGTTTGACTGACAGACACAACATAACTAAAGAGTGCAGCCAACAGCAACGTGAGTGCCGTAGCTTGTAAGGCGCATGGCAACATGTTTTGATGCGATCGATCATGAAACCGGTTGGAATCCAGCGCCAGATGAACACGTTCTTTTTTTCCCCACTGCATATCAGATTTTGCTTCCTCGAGGAAGACAAGTAGGAATCATTAATAGGTGTGTTTATTATAGAAGACTCAAAGAACTGGATTGGAGAGGTGTTATATCCAAATCATATGCTTTACAAGTTTGTAGACGTTATACATTAAAAACACCATTAAATATATATTTTAGTGCTGCTTCTGTAACCTTCAACAAGCATATTAAAATCCATTAATTCTCACTAGTTATATTATCATTATTTTTTTAAAGTGTGCTTCAAATGCTTTAAAAAGAAGTTAAATCTTTGTAGATTAGAAATATATGTGCTGTATATCATTCATTCATTTTCTTTTCGGCTTAGTCCCTTTATTAATCTGGGGTCGCCACAGCGGAATGAACCGCCAACTTATCCAGCATGTTTTTACGCAGCGGATGCCCTTCCAGCTGCAACCCATCTCTGGGAAACATCCACACACACATACACACTCATACACTACGGACAATTTAGCCTACCCAGTTCACCTGTACCGCATGTCTTTGGACTGTGGGGGAAACCGGAGCACCCGGAGGAAACCTACGCGAACGCAGGGAGAACATGCAAACTCCACACAGAAACGCCAACTGACCCAGCCGAGGCTAGAACCAGCGACAATACATTATAGATTAATTTTACTAAAAAATATTATATTAATCTTATTTTTTAATTTAACTATAGGGATGCAGCCAGGTAGGGGGCCTACAAGACATTGTGCCCAGGGGCTTCTGAAGTCTTATTCCAGGTTAAATAAATAATAAATGAATTATTTAATGAATAAAACATTATTTAATACTGTATTTAAAGTGAAACACATACTAAAATATATTTAATTCTAATTTCACAAAACGCATTCACATTCATTAATCTGTGTTATTAATAATGAATCATTTTAAAACCTAGTTTTTAAATGAATATTAAAGTAAAACTGAATGTAAGACATGCGACAAATCTCTGCTACAATAATTTCTGCTTAAAATGGATAAGCAAAAAAATTAAAGATGAAGCCCTGGCTCTATAGATCAGATGTTACTGATTATTATTTATACTACATTTTATTTTAATATAATATAACGATAACATGCAGGGGCGTATCAGACATTTTAATAGTGTGTGTGTGTGTGTGTGTGTGTGTGTGTGTGTGGTGGTGGGGGTGGAAGGGGGGGTGGGCTGTATGAGATCATACATTCATAAAATTATTAATCACCTGTTTCTAAATTGTCTGTCTCTAAAAGTGAGGGGGACGGATCCCCCCCGGTTGCTACGCCCCTGATAACATGAATATTCTTTACAAAGAATACGCCAGTTTAATTAAGATCAGTGTGTTTTAGATTGCAGGGAAAAGTTCATTGTTTTAAATTAAACAAGGACATATTTAAATTGATTTATCATTAAGATAATAAATGTTGTTTCATAACTTACATGCAATTTCAGACCGAATGTTCAAAGTAGCGTGGTGAATAACATAGGGACCGTTCAAAGGAACGAATATAAAACCTAATTCACCTCAATGAAAAGGTAAGGTAAATGGTTCTCAGATACCTGTACCTTTATCCGCTGCAGCAGGTCTCTGCTCTTCTCTATGGCGGCGGTGTATTTGCACACAATCTGATGCCCGTCTGTCTTCTGTTCGGCACATTCACACTGTTCAGACCCAAATGTGCGATAATTCAAGCCCAGAGCCAAAACAAACCCCGTCCCGAGTCCGAACATCCACAAAAGCGAGTGTTTTGGGGCGTCTGAAGCTCTTCTGGGCGCTGAAGTAAAGCTCTTCATCAGCTGATCCCTCAACTTCACTCTCCGTGTCAACAAACACACAAAAGGCTGCGATTTATTGACGCTAGATTTACATTCAGCGCAAATGAGACGCCGCGATAAACACAGCAAACGAGACATGACTGTTTACGTCGTGATGTGATTGTGTAAGGGTAAAAAAACAGAGTAAAAGCATTTAAGAAAATGCAATGAGTTCCTGTCAGAACTCTACATACAAGCAGCGACTGACTGTCCAACAGCTGACCGGCTTACAGTATAAAAGTCCTTATTTATATCGTGTAATGTCAGAACTCAATGTCATGCTGTTCTTTTTACACACCATCAATAATAATAATAATAATACTAATAATAATAATAATAATAAATAATAATAATAATAATAATAATAATAATAATAAATAATAATAATAATAATATTAAGCTGACTGTTTTACAGTTATAAAAAGTCCTTCGTTTTTATATTGTAATGTTAGAACTTCATGTAATGCAAAGTTTTTTTGCACACCGTCAATAATGATAATAATAATAAAAACTAAGCTGACTGTTTTACAGAATAAAAAGTCTTGTTTCTTTTTTGTGACATTAGAACTTCATATAATGCAAATGTTCTTTTGTGTAAAAAAACTTAAGAATAATAATAAAGTTTGTACAGGACAAAATTTAGCTGTCAAAAAAAAATAAAATAATAATTTTAGCAAATAATAGATATTTTATTCATTTATTTATTAACTGACACATTTATTTGCCAACACAAGTCCTGAAGAAAACTATCGTCAGTTATTAATAGGACTAATGTTGGCAAATATATAATAATGTCAGTTAAAGTGTATTTAAAGTTTCTATTACTTTTGTCACCTGCACATATATTAATTATAAATGTATTATATATACATATATATAATTTTTCATTTATTTTTTTTTATATATATATATATATACAACTTTTTAATAAAATATTAAAGTATCTATATACGAAAGGCACATTATTATTATTATTATTATTATAGTCTTGGATAAGTCAGTAATAAAGAAACAACATTTATTTTGATGAATTATAGTAACTTCCTTCTACACGCATACAAATTTCTCAGTATATACACAAAACAAATTTTGATAATCATACAAATATCAGAATCAGAATCAGTTTTATACCTACATAATTATAATTCCATACGTTTCAATGGAGGTATGATTTTTGTAGCTTGTGTTAAATAAATTTATGAAAAAAGAAATATCAGAAGTTATATATAGATTTTAAATATACCTAAAATAAAGTACAACAGCAAAACATACAAAAAAAAAAAAAACAAAAAGAAAAAAATGTTAATAAAGGTGCACACGGTTTAAAAAAACATTATAAAATTTACAATTAGTAAATTTGTAATAGTAATAATTATTTAATTTTTAATTAACCGTTTCACATATAAAGCACATACATCTTGTGATTAGACATGGGTTCAGGAATTTGAACTCTCCAAACATTTGTTACATGTGCGTTTGCCTACAATTTTACATTATTCTACTGCTTTTTTAAAATATATTTTTTAAACAAGTCAACGTTTAAGTGGCGCAGTAGGTAGTGCTGTCGCCTCACCGCAAGAAGGTCGCTGGTTCGAGCCTCGGCTGGATCAGTTGGTGTTTCTGTGTGGAGTTTGCATGTTCTCCCTGCGTTCACGTGGGTTTCCTCCGGGTGCTCCGGTTTCCCCCACAGTCCAAAGACGTGGTACAGATGAATTGGGTAGGCTAAATTGTGTATGAGTGTGAATGAGTGTGTATGGATGTTTCTGGGAGATGGGTTGCAGCTGGAAGGGCATCCGCTGCGTAAAACATGTGCTGGATAAGTTTGCGGTTCATTCCGCTGTGGCGACCCCAGATTAAAAAAGGGACTAAGCCGTAAAGAAAATGAATGAATGAATAAAGTCAACGTTTATGACACTCAAAATGACTTTTAAATTGAAAACTGATAAAGCTGTGGCTGATTGGCCGGTATCTCAGCCTTGCGTGTGACGTCAGCCAATCAGGTGTATGTATTCTACTCTTGACAGCAGGTTCCGCCTCAGCGCTGCTGCTGCTGCTATCAAACTTATATTATTATTCAGTAACGTTACATGCGCGAGCGAGCAGCAGCTGCGTTTTCTGTTTGCGAACAAATATGAAAGTAAATATCACTTAACACAGCCTACAGGCAGTTTAAAGTGAACCAGTGTATTGTGTCGTCGTGTTTACGAACAGGAAAGATCACTTGACATCTCACCGTTATAATGGAGCGACATGCTCATGTTTTCTGCATCGTTGAATTCAGTTCTGTCAGATCAGTCATTCATTTTGGACTTCTAATCTACAGGAGATCTGAATTTCAGGACCAGTTCACCTTGCCAGAGGCTCCCCAGGCTCTGTGTGAACTATGGGATAGTGTCCAGGTAGTTTATATATTTAAAAATATTAATTATACAAATACAAATTTGATTTTAATCAATAATATATCAGTATTTATTCAATAAATATAATTATATACATGGATAAGTTTTTATTCTTAATACATTTTCACTTTGTAAATATAAAATGTAATGCATTTCATGTGCTGCATTTTATATAAATAACTCAAAATACACAAAACAAATAAATCATACAATAGTGTATGGTTATTAAAATTATTATAATGTATCGTATAAATGGCATTTATACAATAATTCAATTGTTTAAATGTATTAGCTGTTATAAAGTATTTATACTCGCACACAAAACTGCATAAATACAAATATATTTATAAAAAAAATTATTTTTCTAAACAGAAAATCAGAATATCATTTTATACTTGGGTTTTGAGAACAATATACTGAATTATATTTTTAATAAATTTAAATATCCACCCGCATGCCTTACAATTATAGTATTAGTATTATATAATGTAATAAAATACTACTACTACTACTACTAATAACAACAACAACAACAAACAAATAAATACACATTATTATACTATTTGCAATTTAATTTGTTTATTGTATTTGATTGTACTACAAATATTATATAATATAGATTCATATATTATCTATATAATATAGATTCATTTTTTTATACAGTAGAACTTTAGATTTGGTTAGGATTTAAATTTTACATATATTTATTTTACATTTACATTCATTTTACAATTGTAATTTAGCCAATTACAAATATTTACTTCTAGTGCATGATTATATTTACTGTTATTAAATGCTAAAATACATATTTCATCAAATACGATTGTTTAAATGGTTCGATTTAATCTCAAATATATTTAAATACATTAAAATGCATGTAAAAATTCTCATGCACACCCACATTTACATTACAGAATGTATTTTAACAAGTATTATATTGCTATATAAATATATTTAACATCTAATTACATTTCTATTATTAATGTGTGGTTAGGCTTTCATTTTGAATACATTTTAACATATTTAATAAACTAAATTTCCATTTAAAAAAAGCAATCTTTAATCCACACTCAGTGGATTCCACTATGATGATCCAGCATTTTCAGCTCTAAGCTCTATAATGCTTTATTTACATCTGCCAACAAACCAGCAGTCAAAACACTGAGAAACGTCACCTTGACATGATCATGCAACGGCATGAATGTTGCATCAGCTTGAATAGAAGCAAGACTCGTGTGGTTTTGTAATCAAGCTGTTTTAACTGCCAGTTTGTTCATCCAGCTGTCACAACAAGACTACAATCAAAATCTTACAATCAAAAAGAGCGTCCAAAAGCACAAACCTATGCTCTATTTTTGTTTTGTTTAGTTACTTGTTTGTTTGCTACTTGTTTTAGTAGTTTGTTTGTTTGTTTAGTTACTTGTTTGTTTGCTTAATTACTTGTTTGTTTACTTGTTTTAGTGGTTTGTTTGTTTTAGTTACTTGTTTGTTTGCTTGTTTACTTGTTTTAGTTGTTTAGTTGTTTGTTTACTTAAGTTACTTGTTTGTTTGCTTAATTACTTGTTTGTTTACTTGTTTTAGTGGTTTGTTTGTTTTAGTTACTTGTTTGTTTGCTTGTTTTCTTGTTTTAGTTGTTTAGTTGTTTGTTTACTTGCTTAATTACTTGTTTGTTTGCTTGCTTGTTTGTTTACTTGTTTTGTTTAGTTGTTTGTTTACTTGCTTAATTACTTGTTTGTTTGGTTACTTGTTTGTTTAGTTTAGTTACTTGTTTGTTTAGTTGTTTGTTTTAGTAGTTTGTTTGTTTAGTTACTCGTTTAATTACTTGTTTGTTTACTTGTTTGCTTCTTTAGTTACTTGTTTGTTTAGTTACTTGTTTGTTTTGCTTGTTTTAGTTGTTTGTTTACTTATTTTAGTTACTTGTTTGTTTAGTTGCACGTTTTGTTAAATTACTTGTTTTGTTTAGTTGTTTGTTTAGTTACTTGTTTTTTTTACTTGTTTGCTTCTTTAGTTATTTGTTTGTTTAGTTACTTGTTTGTTTTACTTGTTTTAGTTACTTGTTTTTTTACTTATTTTAGTTACTTGTTTGTTTAGTTACTTGTTTGTTTTACTTGTTTTAGTTACTTGTTTGTTTACTTATTTTAGTTACTTGTTTGTTTAGTTACTTGTTTGTTTTACTTGTTTTAGTTACTTGTTTGTTTACTTATTTTAGTTACTTGTTTGTTTAGTTACTTGTTTTGTCAAATTACTTGTTTTGTTTAGTTGTTTGTTTAGTTACTTGTTTTTTTACTTGTTTGCTTCTTTAGTTACTTGTTTGTTTAGTTACTTGTTAGTTTTACTCGTTTTAGTTACTTGTTTACTTATTTTAGTTACTTGTTTGTTTAGTTACTTGTTTTGTGAAATTACTTGTTTTGTTTAGTTGTTTGTTTAGTTACTTGTTTGTTTACTTGTTTGTTTAGTTACTTGTTTTGTCAAATTACTTGTTTTGTTTAGTTGTTTGTTTAGTTACTTGTTTGCTTCTTTAGTTACTTGTTTGTTTGTTTAGTTACTTGTTTGTTTTACTTGTTTTAGTTGTTTGTTTGTTTAGTTACTTGTTTTGTTTAGTTGTTTGTTTACTTGTTTTAGTTACTTGTTTGTTTAGTTACTTGTTTTGTTTAGTTGTTTGTTTACTTGTTTTAGTTACTTGTTTGTTTAGTTACTTGTTTGTTTAGTTACTTGTTTTGTTTAGTTGTTTGTTTTACTTGTTTTAGTTGTTTGTTTACTTATTATAGTTACTTGTTTGTTTAGTTACTTGTTTTGTTTAGTTGTTTTGTTAAGTTACTCGTTTTGTTTAGTTGTTTGTTTAGTTACTTGTTTTGTTTAGTTACTCGTTTTGTTTAGTTGTTTGTTTAGTTACTTGTTTGTTTTAGTAACTTGTTACTAGATTTCTATTTCCTACAGAAAACCATACATTAACCATCACCGGTAGCAATGAGTGTGATTAATTAACATACATCAGGCAACATCCTCAAGATTATTGTAAAAAGATAATAAACAAACACAGAGGAAACCAAACTCACCTGTTCAGTGCTCAGAAAATGCAGAAAGCAGAAGCATCAACTCCTCACAAACAGACGCCAGGCTTTGGAAAACGTCAAACGGAGTGGCTTTATTTATTTATTTCAGCTTTGTACATTTTTTTTGTATGACATACACTTAATACATCTACATTTAAAATGACTAAAATCAATGAGGCGCAAACCCAAATATGATCTCATCATATTGGTTTTCTTTCTGAAATTCAAAACGCAAACATTTTGAAACGTGGATTTCGGCGCAAGCGAATGTTTGCAAAAATAATGTTGCCTGACATCTTGTAGCAAAACAGAAGGAAAACCAAAAAAAATAAATAAAAAGTGTATATAAGTCCCTTTAGGGCTGAATATTGGCACAAAGAATGATATCCAAATTTGAAAAAAAAAAAGTGTATATTATTCATAATAAATCTCTAAATCTACACACTGCTAGACTTCTGCCTTCACAGTAGCACCAGTAATACACAGGACAACCTCATCCCATGTACACTATAAAACAAAAAGATCTAAATTTCAATTCGACTTGGCTTCAGACTCGAGCGTGTCCGCTAGAACCGTTATGTGCATATATATATTTATATTCAATCAAGTGCAATCGCTGCTAACTTTGTGCATGACCAGAATAAAACGAACACGTCCCATAGTATTACATAAAAAAACACAAATAAAATACAAAGGAACTAAAGCTTTCGTAACAAATGGCACATGTTATTCAATCTGATAATTGTCAGGACGAAAAAAGAAAAATAATAACGGTTACAAAATGCAGACATCATCATCATCATCATCATCATGTGAGCAGGATTCACATGTTATTCAGCTCCAATAGAGTCTGTTCCAACATCTGGTTCATATCGAGGTTTTCTTCTTTAGCGTGTGAGAGTTTCTCTGTTAGAACATCAAGTGAGACACACGTTAATATCAGTGCAAAGCATGTAGGGAACAAAAACTAAAAAACATGCAGTGGTTTCCGTCAGCATGTGCAATAATAGACACTGGGGCGTGCGATATTTATGATAATATTGTGAACTGTTGACATCATCAAGTGTCACTCATTTCCAAAAACAAACAAAAGTGCGTTTTAAAGGGTCAGTTCACCCAAAAATGAAAAATTGTAGCTCTGTTTTTGATAGTTTAGTAATAGCACACTAGCAAGAGTGGCATTTTCCCAAATATTCGCATATGTGTGTGTGATTACAAATACAATTTTGACTTTAAACGCTTCCAAAAGCAAACAAAAGTGCATTATAAAGGGTAAGTTCACCCCAAAATTAAAAATGGCCACCCTTGACATCCATAGTAGGAACAAAAAAATATTACTATGGAAGTCAATGGCTGCTGTTTTCAGTACAATCTTCAGTACATCTTTCGTCAGAAGAAAAATTGAAATAGATTTGGAACGGTTTTCATTTTTGAGTGAACTGTCTCTTTAAGAGTCCAAAAGCATTGACTGCATGATGACGTTTATTATATCCTATTGACATCCATAGTAGGAACAAAATAAAAATGCTACGGCTGTGTTTTTTCTTCAGTTTATCTTCTTTTGGGTTCAACAGAAGGAAAATAAAAGCTCAAACATGTTTGGAACAAGTGACAATTTTCATATATTAGGTGAACTGTCTCTTTAAGAGTGCAAAAGCATTGACTGTGTAATGATGCTTATTAGAACGAGCCAATAATTCAATTTACAAATGCACAAAATATCCCCGTATGGCTCTGTTTTGAATAGTTTTAAGATATAAGAGCCTAGTTAATCTCACACTAGCAAGAGAGTGACATTTTCCCAAACATTAGCATATGTGTGTGCGAAATGTAATACTGACTTTACATATATCTGATGTTACACTTTAGGCACAATATTGTCTGTTTGAAAAAATAAAATAAAATATATTTCTCAACAAATTCATAGCAGGACATAACACAACACTGTTTCTTTCTGCCCAAAATGTATCCGTTTTATATTTAGGAATTAAGCAAAAATCTTTTTTTATTATTTTTTATAAAACGATTGTCAAGTCATTAGCTGGGTTTCCATCCTAACGAAGCAAATCTTTTCAAAGTACAAAAAAAACCCCAAGAAAAAAACCCCATTTAAATCCCAGATGCAAATCAGGTGCGTTTCCATTATCTTGTTAGAGTGGCTCACTGTAGTATTGGTTACCTAGCAACCAGCAGTAAACAAGGCAAGCATAATGGAGACAGCTTGATTGGCCAATTGGCTGTAATGTTTACTGTCAGAGTTTATTCAGCAAATGTGTTTCAATCTCCTTTTATTCACATTAACCAAAACCACCCAAGACAGCAAAAAAAAAAGTTCAATTAAGGAATTTATTTTATTTATTTTCTATTTTTATCCGTTTTACTAATTTGTCATATAATGCATGTTAACACAGTGTGACGAAAACCCAGCTACTGACTCAAAAGCAGGGGTGCCCAAACTCTGGAGGGCCGGTGTCCTGCAAATTTGAGTTCCAACCCCAATTAAACACACCTGAACAAGCTAATCAAGCTCTTACCAGATATACTAGAAACCTCCAGATTGGTGCGTGGAAGCAAGTTGGAGCTAAACTATGCAGAACACCGGCCCTCCAGGATTGAGTTTGGGCACCTTTGCTCAAAAGTTTCATTCATAAAGAGAGTCCATAGCTTTATTTCTAAATGAATCAGTCGTTTTGAACGAATCATTTAAATGGCTCCGTCACTGTAAAACAGACTAGTCACAATTAATAAAAGTCTAATTGTCATCAAAGAAAACATCCCCAATATCGCACACCCCATTTCTCACACTCAATTCATGCTTTCTTTTAAATGTCTACAGCAGAGATACATTATATGTACACATACTGATATACATGTGTTCATATAGAAATATGTATATATAAACAGACACAGTTAAAGAGTGCTGACTCTTGCAGAAAGCAAAAGGCATTACATGACATCCTGATTATAGTTGTAGCCGTCCATTAGCCAAATGCTGCCTTCAAGTCAATCTGAGACTAATTCACAAGTCGAATTCAAAGTTCCGCTTGCGATAATATGCATGCGTCAATTTCTCTTTTGCTAAGGGAAGTGAGTTTAATACATATAACAGTAAGGTACAATTTGTCATGTCAAAATATAAGTGAGGCAAATTCTCTTTTTACAACCAACCAAAAAAATATATAATTTCTTTAATATAGTAAATTAGATTAGTTTCATTTGTATTTGGTGCTTAATATCCTTAAAAGTAGCATGTTTATAGCATGTTTGCTTTTTTTATTTATAACTTGTGACGCCTGCAATTTTAAGTAAAAGGCTCTGATAAAAATTCTACAGGTTTTATAGTTTAAATTATATTCTGAGATTATGGGCCAAATCCTGCACGGTGCAAGACGTGTTTGGCGCTATTTGTTGGTATTTTCAGACCAGCGCAACCCTAATTTTTATGTTGTGCACCACTTGGTTTTAAAAAGCAAATCTATTTGCGCCACTTTGTGGACTCATGGGTGTGCCGGTCTAAAAAGGAGGTGAGTTAAGGCGCGTTGCTATTTTGAGGAACTGAAATCGATCATGCCATTAACCAACTAAAAGCTGCTCTAAAGTCAAGAGCAGAGCGCATTAGTTATGCACCTATGTAGTCCAAATGCTTACACTTTGCTTAATACATTTACATTTAGTCATTTAGCAGACGCTTTTATCCAAAGCAACTTAAAAATGAGGACAAGGAAGCAATTTACACAACTATAAGAGCAACAGTGAACAAGTGCTATAGACAAGTTTCAGGTGTAATACACACAGGATTTACAGCAATACACAAATATCTTTACAAATAAAACTAATTAAGGAATTAAAATGTTACAAGCATTATTATTTTCTACATAAATGCAAAAACACTGCCTCCATGCCTTCACCTCAGGGCTTTTTTCAGTTCATTCATGACAATTTGCATTTTTATAATGTTATTATTGCTATTATTAGTTTTATCATTATTTAATATATGCATATTTATATTTGCTGGAAATTAGAACGGAATTTAAAAATAGTTTTGAAAGTCACTTAAACGAAATTAAACATGTAGGTTAATGGATGTCATCCATAGCAAAAGTGAATTCGGGCATGTCTTTAAAGCTTTTGCGCCATGCGCTTTAGATTTTGAGTCCTAAATCTCAAACTTTTAATATTTACAATTTAAACTGAGATTTGCATCAAAATTATCTTATTTTAAATGTTGCGGAAAACTAAAAACACAAAATAATATGCAAAACCTCAAACTATTTAATCCTAAGTGTGCCTCACAGAGGTGAGTGGTCTTGACAAACCACCTGTACAAAACATTCTTTCTCTCTTTGGAACTTTAATCGATACTTGCAGCAGTTTTTGCATCAGATACTTTTTTTATCATCATTTCATATCTATTTAAAAAAAACACTGTGCATTTATGAAGTGAACTTCACACAGGTAAGTGGCTAAACTACCTGTAGAAACACTTAAACTTTTTATTCTTGCACTTCATTCTCTGAAAACTTACAGTTCCTTTGTATAACTAGCACGTCGTGTGTATTGCCTCTTCTTGTTGAATCCCTGAATGCCTCTTTATTTGTAAGTCGACATTTAAATGACTAAATGTAAAATATTTAATGCCAGATTTCTGAATGGTGGTGCATTCAGAGGTATCAATCCTGCACAAAACATGACAAACCAATCGTAATTGTTAAAAATCTAAACCATAAATCCGATCTTGCATGACATGAAGGCAGCAAAAGTGTCGCTTTGTTACAGAAACCCGTTCTTTGAACTTTCAGCCACATCAGCATTCATTTTAGACACCATTTGGTGACAAGCAACGAAAGTCCAGACTAGTTTAATCCTCATTCAAGGCCATTCTGAGCTCGTTGGAGAGCAGGCGGTTTTTCTCTAGTTGCTGGTAGAGCCGGTCTACAGCAGCGCCAATGCAGCGGTTAAAAGACAAGAGAAAAGAGAGAAACAGAGGAAGAAGAGCGTGAGGAAGGAGGAGACGAGGAAGGGTTAGTTCACACACATTCAAACCGACCTGGAGGAGATTGTGAAGGAGAAGACTGGAGGAGTTTGTAGGAAAAATCACTAGTTCAATAATACAGGAAGAGAAGCACATTTGAAACCTCATTTAACCGCAACTGTTTTGGTTTGTTGTTGTTTTGTTTGGAAGGGATTCACACATGCTGAATTAATGAACATTTTTAACAATAATAAGAAAAGGAATAAGCAAGTGCTGCTTAAAAGAATTCAGTTTTCAAATGTTATTTACTTATTTAATTTTCTAAATGATTAAAGTATTCATGTTTGGTGTTCAGGTCATTTCAGACCCAGGTATGCAAGTGTCAAAGACATTTAGAATTTCACTTACAATCATTTAATTATTATATACAAAGCTATATCAAGTGTCAAAAACACACTGATATGACTTTATATTAATAATTATTTATATCCCTTAAGTATATTTAGCCTTTTCACCATATTTCACAAACTTTTGGGATGAATTTTATTGATTTATTGAACTTTTTATTTTTATTTTATTGATTTATTGAGCATAAAGCAAGTTCATGGCAGTAAAATAAAAGTATTTTGTTGATCAGCCATCACGCTGGCCTGTCACCAAATAACACACTGCTAAATTTCTGTGATTTGATTTAGAAAACTACTAAAAACAAAGACTTAATTATGAAATGATCTACATTCATGATTTTTATTTGTAACGTAAAAAGGTCCCTTTTAATTGCTTTCCAGGACCTTTCCCATTGGTCATAAAACTACTTATTTATCCCAAAAAGGTTATGGGATAAAATTAAAAATGCTTATTCGCTCTGCCCTCCATGCATCTTAAAGCTGGTGTCGGGCTGGTGCTTAACTACTGTATTATTCATTCAAGTGGGGTTAATTCTGGTAACTGTCAGAGTATATGTTTTCATAATATCTGATATAATCAATTAGATACCTCATCAATTAAGAAACAAAAAGTTTTTTGCAAAATACATTTATGATGTGGAGAATGTCTGAGGTGTCAGAGTTATTTTTGGAATAAAATAGCTGAAATAACTTTCCTGGTAACATTTATGACTATGATTTTTTTTTCATAGCTCTGAGCTCTTATACTCTCATGTAAACAGCAGATTAAAAGCTTGGAGTCGACTTTCAGAAAAATGACTGACCCAAAGTGAGGAGGCTAGAATATGCTTAAACCTCTTTAGTTATATATGAATTAAGAAATAAATGTAGAAATGTGTCACTGGGGCAGTAACCTTTTAAAAGGAACCTGTTTGTATATAAACAAATGCGTTTATTAACATAGAAGTACTTTAAAAATATATATAAAAGTGTATATTTTGAAAGGGTACTATCCCAGTGATAGTTTTTGTATCCACATTTTATTGTTTATATTAGTACGATTTTCAATGGCAAATTACAATCAAGCCATCATGTTTAGTAGTTGTTAATGCACTTTATGAATAAACTGTTCAAATGAGTAATAATGCCTTGGCGACAGGTTGAAAAAATTAGTTTTCAGAATTAGTTTAGTTTACTGCAACACTAGTAATTGTTTTTTAAAGTACCATTTTATTACATTCTTATTACAAAGCAGATCCTATTTCTCAAAAATGATGGAGCTTACGTACTATATTAAAAGGCGGTATTTTACTGACATCAGTCAGCAAAACATTCTCATTCTCAACTAAAAGTCTACAATGTAAAAAAAAAAAAAGTTAACTTAATTTTTACAAATTTATATGGATTGAACAATTAAAAAGTTATCCACCAAAATACCTTAAAAACTGGGTTGTGTCAGCTCACTTTAAATAAGTAATTTGACTTTTTGACAGGTGAATAAAAAGCGATTAGTTGAAAAATTGAGTAAACTCTTCAACTTCAAATTATTAAATAAAACTCTTTAGTTCACTAAACTTAGAGATGAAGTTGTAAGTTGACACCTAGTGGTTGCCCCCCTGGTTTAAAACACAGATAAGAGCAGGTTGCCAGATTGATGACACCAACAAAGGCTGATTTAAGTAGCGTTCTAACTAAAAAGCAACGCCTTGTGATAGAAGGAATATTTTCCAGATAATTCACCTCAGATCTTGAAAATAAAATAAACCGTTTTAAAATCGACCTTTAGACCTGTGACTCTGTGTAAACCAACACATATTAGCGATTTAGCATCTACATTTAATAATGGTAAAGAGGTGTATATGTATTAAATAGATTATAAACCTTACCATTTTGTTGGAGTGCAGTGAGTGCACTATTCTATGCTTCTGAATGGCTATTTAAATTTGTCGTCTTTTGTCTGGTGCAAAAAGCCAAATCGCTCACAGCAAATCTCATCAGGTAGTGTGTTGTTATGACACAAGGTTACAATGTAACCTGCTCACCTTTACGTTCGTAATATTTACATTATTTGCTAAATAATAACCACCTCATGTGGAACTCTGAATCTGCGTCTCATTTCAGAGTCTGCTACTGTCCACCAGAGGTCGCATTTCGGTCGCGGACGCATGCTTTGAGAGCCTTCACGACTGAATGAATCACAACAAAGCAACCCAAGGAGCTGAAATATAATCGGCTGAACGCATTGTGCGGGTTAAAGGGACCAAAACAAAGACAGCCGTTCCAGCAAGTAACACACATTTTCAGATAAACAAGAATGTTCACCGAGCATGTTTCTGAAATATCTGCAAACATATTATGGTATTTTTGTGCTTTAGAAGAGTCAAAAACTGACATACAACACCTTTAATTTTAATAACTTCCAATATAAATACTTATTTTTACAAAAATCATTGTCATTTTTAAGGCAATTGGTTTACTCACTTTTTTCTGTAAGTAATCAATCGCTTATGCAGTGTAGGATGTGTCACATTGACTAATACTGCAGTATGAGCACCAACAGATAGTAGAGCGGTTTCATCGACAGCCCATAAAACAGAGGAGACCGTCACGTACTTCCTTGATTAAAAGGCCTCAAGTATTTGAATAGTAGGAAAGCAGGAATTTGCCTAATATGAAAATGCAGGGAAACCGACGAGCAGACACGCTCTTCACATGAAAACCCATCAGCTTAATTAAACACTAGACGAGCGAGAGCTCATAAAACAAAACCACCACCACAGAAGAAACACAGGACTTCCAGTGCTTTGGACTTTATTAGAGCCACGGCAATAAAAGCACAGAGACAAAAAATGAAGAGAAACAAAAGACACAAACAGAAAAGGACAAGGTTTACATAGTTTTACAGACAGGAGAGAAAATTAAAGCTTCTGTACAAGAGGAGATGATAAAAACACTTAGATGAAGAGAAATGAGATTGAAAGATAGAGGGATGAGGGTAAAAGAAAGGCTGGAAAGAGCAGAGTGATGATCGGTCAGCCGGCGGGACGCGTCTTCGATGAACAGTTTATCTGCGCAGGGAAGAGCAAGAAAAAGTGGTGATGGACGGGGCAGAGGGAAAACCGGAAAACACATCAAAATAGGGAAGAAACCACGACACACGGGAGCAACGATGATCCAAAATGGACGCTGGTTAATTATTATTAAGAGTCCGTTAGTAAAGTGCCTCTGTTGTGCTCTTTTAAAGGCTGCCTGCTTTGTTTTTGGAGTTTATATCTATTCAAAACCGTCATTAAATAATTCAAATGTCATTGTTTTTAAATTAAAACCCTTCCTTTCTGATAGTTTAAATACAACACATTTAAAAGGAGGCTTTGTATAATACAAAAGGTTTCTTTAATGCACCAAATTAAATTGAAAGGATCATTAAATATTACACGGTTGAAGCCACACTTAATATTTAAAGGAATTATAAAAATGTAGACCGCTATTAAAAAAAATGAATAAATTCTCATTTCTCTCTGTTTATAGACTACAACAGACTATATACTGTATAAGACAAGACGCATGCACTGAATTTACAAATATGATCCATTATAAATAAGAGGGTCTTTAACTTTTGAATAGGGGGATTATATTCTAGTGGCCTTTTTTATTATACATACAGTATTTCCCCAAATCAATTGTGTGTAAAAGTATACATCTCCTATTATTTTTATACCCCCATGTTTCCTTCTGGAGTGAAAGCAAAGATTTGCACCCCATACTTTTTATTGCCTTGTATTTCCTTCTGGATCATTTTCAACGTTTCAAGTTTAATAAATCTCCATTATTTACAGATTTTCCATAACTGCAATATTAAAGATCTTAAATTATTTGGTTTAAAGATACTTAATAAGTGAATATGATTGAATTAATATTGCCTTTCACATCAAATATTTTCACATTTCCCAGAATCCAAAATAAGACAATTTATCCTCAAACAATTGTGTAAAAGTTTACACCCCCCTATTTTTATTCCTCCATGTTTCCTTCTGGAACGTAAGTGGATGTTTTCACTATAAAACTTAAAAGAGTTAAACCACAGTAAAAATACTCTTATATTTACAGATTTTCCACAACTGTGATATTATAGATGTTAATTATGTTTTATACTTTCGTAATAGATGATTGTTGGCAATTGGAGTCATTTTGACTAAAAATTAATCATTTTGATTTAAAGATATTTAATTGGTTAAAGATCTTAAATTATTTGGTTTAAAGATATTTAATAAGGGAATAGAATTGAATTAGTACTGCCTTCCAGAATCCACATGAAATATTTTCACATTCCCAGAATACAAAAAGAGACAATTTACTGTCAAACAATTGTATGTAAAAGTTTACGTGCCCTATTATTTTAAATCTCCCATGTTTCCTTCTAGAGATTAAGTAAATGTTTTCACCATTAAGATAAAAAAAAAAATGATACCACAGTATAAAAAAAATATTCTCTTATATTTACAGATTTTCCATAACTGCGATAAAGCAGATATTAATGTTTTAAACCTACAAACTGGATGATTGTTCCTAATTGCTTTTTTCTTTTCTTTAAAAACCTACATATAATTACACATAAAAAAAAAACACTTAAAATAATTGTTTAAATTAAAAATAATTACGTGCAAAAGTTTACACCCCCTTATTTTTTAACGTGTTATTCTTCCTCCTGGACTAATCACAGAGTCCTTTTACTATCAAAATTAATCTTGGTATTTTTGTATTGATTTTTAGAAACATGTTAAAATGCATTCATGCTATTAAACTTCTGAAAAAGATGATTATTGGTAATCGGTATAAAGATATTATTATACATGATGCTTCTGAAAGACATTATCGCATTTCCCCCATATAATTCCCAGAAAACAAAAATATTTTACCCATGGATCATAATGTGCAAATGTTTACACCCCCTGATTTATTTATTTATTTATTTTAATGAATCATGTTTGCTTCAGAAGCAATAATGTGCGATTTATCAATTAAGGATTATATATAATTTATGCCTTTAAAAAAATTTAAATCACAACTTCGAAATTCTCTTGCATCAATGTTCATGCACGTTTGTTAGAAACCCATGCAAAGACAGCAACTTCATTTATCTTAGCTCTAAAACTTAAAATAAGCATAACAGGGGCACTTTAGTCTCCAACTCATCACTATGTGCCTGTTTTTTTTCTGCTGTTGGCCAAAGAGGGGAGCCACACAACCACTCGGCTGACTTACCAAACAGCACACGCTCCTACAGAACTACTACATAGTGTCACGACATCTAACATGATGTCGACAGATGAGCTCACAAAGCATCTCTACACTGCAAGCTTGGGCATTCTTCTGAATAGAAGAAGACCTTGTTAGTAGATCAATTTACACCAGAGGAGAGAAAAACAAACCACACGGAGAAAAAAAACAAACAAAAACACTTCCCACTGGAAAACCGTGGTGCATTTCTGAACATGCTTTTGGGTTAAAACTAAGGTCGAATAGGGCCAGGCTGGGTGATATGGAGAATCATACTTTGTATTACTGGTTTTAACGATTCACCCTTATAAATAATCTAAAAAGACGTATAACATTAGACTTAAGTGCTTTGAAATGTGCCTTTTTAAAATCAACGTTTGATGTAATCTCAACTGAAACACAAAGAGAGGGCGGGAGATATATTAGCTCCACCCCTTTAAAAAGGTCAATAGTGTTTTCTTTTGTTAGAGCATCAAATGAAAAGCATCTTGAAGGGGGTGGGGCATCTCTAGAGTGCATTTGATTGGTCAGAAGATTTGATAAGAAACTGAAGTGTGAAATGAGGATCCATTTAGGCGGAAGTGACAAGATTTGAATGTTTATATCAGGTTTATACAGCTTTTAAATCATGTCCATTCTGGAGCACACTAGCTTGTAGATATCCTTACAACTAACATGCTGAAACTAAGATCTAAAAAAACTATTTTATTTTCATGGGACCTTTAAGACTAGCATCTATCAATGTCAGGAAATTATGAATACCTGCAGAAGTGCGCTCGTTTTTGCGATTGCTTTATAACTTCCGATTTAGTTTCCTATGGGAGAAATGACTAGGAATAATAAACAGCAGAAAACGGTCAAACTACTACAAGTGTCCATGACTATACAGACAAACTAGAATCATATGATAAGAAAATATGGGTTTGCAATATCAAGCAGCATAACGAGCTGATTTTAATGTCTAAATATGAACGGAAGTGAATGAGACCGGAAGTCTCAAACCAAGGGAGATTCAAACGGCTGAGAATAAGAATAAGCTCAATAAACCACTTCTGAAAAGTTTGCCTGTAAAATTTATTTTAGTATTACTTTTTTCCCCCTAAAGGGGTCTTCTACTCACCAAGGTTGCATTTATTTGATTAACAATACAGTAAAACATTTATTTAGTGAATTATGTTTAACCTAAATGAAACCTCTTCCATTTAAATACATCTTAAAATGTGATGCATTTCCACGATTCAAAGTTGAATTAGCTAAAATGCTCACATTGTAATATATACTGTAACTATATTTTATAAATATGCTACAGCAAATATTTTAGAAAGCTTCATGGCTGCACCTATTGGATCCAAAAATACTGTAAAAATATTGTGAAATATAAATGTAATGTAATGTGTATTTATATAGCGCATTTACCATGTACAGCTATACACCTAATGCGCTTCAAAATCATGAGGGGGGGTCTCTCCACACCACCACCAGTGTGCAGCATCCTTTTGGATGATGCGACGGCAGCCACTGGACAGCGGTGCCAGTGCGCTCACCACACACCAGCTATTGGTAGAGTGGAGAGACAGTGAAAGAGCTAATTCTGTGGATGGGGATGATTGGGAGGCCATGATGGGTAAGGGCTGATGGAGGGTATTTGGCCAGGACACCAGGGTTACATCCCTCCTCTTTACAAGAAATGCCAAGTGATTTTTAATGACCACAGAAAGTCAGGACCTGGGTTCTGAAACCTGGTACTGACCAGGCTCAGCCCTGCTTAGCTTCAGTGAGTAACCGGTCTTGGGCTGCGTAATTAAACTTAATGTAATTGTGACTTTAAAACAACTAGTTTCTATTTGAACATATTATAAACAGTAACTTAATCCTGTGATTTAAAGCAGAATTGTTTGCATATTCAGTGTCATATGATGCATCAGAAATAATTAAAATATGATCTTAAGATCTCAAATTTGAGCACAGATTTTAGAACTGTTTTACTTTTCAAACGTTTCTTCATGTTTTTTGACAAATAAAGTTTATTACTTGATTGAAGTAAACAAAATGTACAATTCTAATTTTTTAAACAATATTATAAATTAATAAAATATTAAATTAAATAATTAGTGTTTAAAAACAAATTATAATAGATTTTTTCAGTGAAATACGCCTTCAATATTCCTGAAATATTTTGTATTTGTTACTATATTTTAGAACTTATAATTCACGATTTATTATAAATACTTTATAAATGAATAATGAACTATAAATAAATAAATGAACTTGAAATAACAGATTATCAAGCCATATCTCCCAGCACCAGTACTGACCAGCAAAATTTATTTATTAAGTTAGCGGTTATGATTGTTAAAACAATAGTTAGAAATTAAAAACCCACAAAACTTCTATACATGGACTCCACAAGCCACGCGCCTTGTGGAGCTCCAGTGATAGCAGTGTGTTAAACAGAAGGAAGAGTCGCGGTGTGTGAACTGAAGACGGGGTGAGAAGGAGGATTATGGGTAAAGGAAAGGCACAGGCAGAGACCGCAGATGAATTACATTGAAGTCATGTCATTGAGAGCGTGGTCCAGCTCCTCGCTGATGGCTTTGTACTTGAGTTTCTGGGAATATAACTCATCTATGGGGGATTCCGCATGAGTTTGATGGAGGGGGAAATGGAGGAACGGGTGAAGGAAGGATTTAAAAGAAACAGATGCAGGAGTGAAGCATCCAGTTCAGCGGCAGGACAGACGGCAGAGATGGAGAGAGTGGAGGGAAAACAGAAAAATCAAAGTTAAAAAGGATGAAAAGGAACTGAAATTTAAAGCAAACGAATGGATATCTCAACCAGATCGACTAATAATTCACATTCAGTCATTGTATAAAAAACTTAAATAAAAAATACACAAGTGGAACATTTTCATGTGAAAAATGTGATCAGTTATTACATTTCACATGTGTTTTAAATGTGTTCCAATAGAGCATGTTCCAAAATTTAAAATGCACCTTTTGGAACACACGTGGAACACCATTTTGGAATGCACAGCTTCGAAAAGCAATATATGTGGAGCATCATTTTGAAATGCATTGCATTCCAAAACTGTAGATCATTTTGGAATGCAATGCATGTGGAACGCATCATTTTGGACAGCATGCGATATACCGTTTTGGAACACATGTGGAACACTGCTTTGAAACGCAATGCACGTGGAACATCATTTTGGAATGCACAGCTTTGGAACGCATGTAAAACAGAGTTTTGCGATGCAGTTTTGGAACGCAATATGTGGAACATCATTTTGAAATGTGCTCCCACGTGCATTCCAACACAGTGCATTTCAAAATGATGTTCCAATTGCTTTGCGTTCCAAAACTGTTCTACATGCGTTTAAAAACTGCATTCCAAAATGTTGTTCCATATGCATGTAAATCAACCATTTTGGAATGTAATGCATGTGGAACGCATCTTTTTGGAACGTATGTGGTATACTGTTTTGGTATGCACACTTTTGGAATGCATGTGGAATACTGTTTTGGAATGCAAAGCTTGTGGAACATCATTTTGGAACACATGTGGAACATCGTTTTGGAACACGTGGAACATCGTTTTGGAACACATGTGCGACAGTTTTGGAACATACAATTTTGAATGAATGTCGAAGACCATTTTGGAATGCACAGAACATGGTATTGTTTTGAAACGCGGTATTGTTTACATAACGCATTCCAAAACCACTTGCTTAATGCATATTCCAAATATCTGTGTTCCATAATTTGGAACTGTTTTGAATGAACCAATTTCGGAACATTTTTGTGCGGAAATAAAGTGATCATTTCCACATTAAACCGTTCCAAAGCCACATTTTTGTTCCAAATATGCCTCACATGATTTATATATGCAAAATTTGTGTGACTCATGTGGTTTTTCTGTTTGACCATGGAAATTTGAATGACAGAGAACATTTACATGACACCCTTTATAATAATAATAATAATAATAATAATAATAATAATAAATATATATATATATATATATATATATATATATATATATATATATATATATATATATATATATATATATATATATATATATATATATATATATATATAAAATTTATTTTTTTTTTATTAGAAAAAGTATTTAACCCTAGTATTTAACCCTTCATTTCCATTTATTCGTCAGAAGGCCTAAAAACTTTTGAAAAAGGGTTTCAAAGTACAAGTATTTAAAAACAACACCATTGTCCAACCGTAAATGACTATATTATATTATTATAATGATTATATTATTGTAAAAATGTTAACTATATTTTGAACTATATGTATAAATGTTTCTCAGCAGCGACTAGCTATAAAAATTAATAATTATTATTAATGTAATTGTTTATTGTTCAACTACTATGTTTAATTGTGAAACGTTTTTATTATTTTTAAGTTTACATTTAAATGACCAAAAAATAGATAAATACTGCAGCTTCAGTTCCCATTATGGAAAAAGCACTCTGGTATGTATGTATGTATGTATGTATGTATGTATGTATGTATGTATGTATGTATGTATATATATATATATATATTTTTTTTTTTTTTAAATAAAATATCTTCATGTTCCACAGAAGAAAATTAATTCAAACAAGTTTAAAATGAAATAGACAATGTAATTTTTATCTACTAATGAACAGTCTTTGTTAACGTACTTCTAAGGCTTCTAATGTTGCGTTATCATCATTAATGCGTTGACGAAGCGCAAACACGTCGGTGCAGTTATGAAAATGATCTTGCGCTTGTTAAACAGGAGAAGACTATTGAACAGCAGCTCATAAAACGTCATCAAATGTACAATACAAAGTGAAGTCTGTGTGTGGATCTGACAAGCGCTGAACTCAACCGATAAGGAGAAACAGAGAAGGGCAGGAGGTTTGAGGAACAGTGTGATGGAAGAGAAATGAAAGGCTGGAAGCTGCATGACCTCAAGCTTAAGCAGATTCCTGCCTGAACTGAGATGTTAAATGTGTGATTGAATTAATAAACGAATAAAAAGTTGTACCTTCAAGATCATCAATGGTCTTCTCAAGCTTGGCGACAGACCTTTCAGCAAACTCCGCGCGAGTCTCAGCCTGTAGAGACAAATAAAACATTCACCGCTCTGAAAGACAGCCAAAGGCATTGAATAAAATGTATTTTACTTTGATTAAGCCTGTCAGGTCAATTAAACATTTTAGTCTTATTATTTATACAATATAGCAACTAATTATTCCAAATTAATTTAATATTAATGAGTTTTTACTAAAGAAATAACAAATTAAAATACATTTGTAAGTCATTATACTGTTAAATGTTAAAAGCGTAGATTTTTTTTTGATTCAACAATTTGTTACACAAACTTTTAGACTTCCTGATACCATTATTTTTTATTTTAATTTACTGTAAATTACAGTACTGTAAATATTTACAGACTAAATTATTTTGTTCTGCTAAAACGGTTTGGTTGCCAAAATTATTCAAAATGCTGTAAAAAAAAAAAATAGATATTACATCTTACAAATATATATATATATATATATATATATATATATATATATATATATATATATATATATATATATATATATATATATATATATATATATATATTAAAATCACCAATCCTTTTAAATTGAGCACCTTAATTGACACCCCCAGCAGCATATAGAGCACCATGAAAGTCCTCGTTGTATTTCACTTACACTTAATATTTACATTCAAAACATTCTCCTTACTATGAAATGTTAATGTGTCATTTTCAAAAATGTAGAAACAGCATGTTCAAAGACCTTTAACACAATTAATTAAATTCAATACTGTTAATATTCAAATGTGGTTCCTCAAATATAGATAAATATGGTGCTGAGAAAAATATCTAATGATTAACTCATAGAGACACTTATTCAATTGATTGATTCAAATGGCTGATTCATTCAGTGATGAAGTAAACGGCTCTTTTTCTGAATGGTACTTTGAATAACTGGTTCCCTAGATTGGTTCAAATCCCCGACATGCATTAGGAAACCGTGATTAAGGCTTTCAGGTCAGTTAAATACTCTTATTTCATCTAAAAGTCTAATAATTACACAATATAGCAAATAATTATTTCAAATACATTTCACAATGTGTTTTAACTAAGAAATTACCACCATGATGAATTTAAATCATTGTACTGTTAAACGTTAAGTGTTGACAGTACAAAAAAAGTAGTTTTGATTCAACAATTGTTACACAAACTTTAAGCCTTCATAATTCTATTCCTTTTTTATTATAATTTACTTTAAAATTAATTTTATTAAAATTTTCAATTTACTGTAAATTGCTTTTTAGAAATATTTACAGAAAACATTTACTGACTAAAAATATTTATTGGCATTTCAAAACAGCTTGGTTGCCAACATTTTTAAAAATACTTTAGTTTGTCAAACAAAAAAAAAAAAATCATAAAGGTTTGTTTCTACATAAAGAAAGTAAATCATCGAAAGTTTCATTTGATCCAAATCGGAGGTTGATTAACATATAAACATGACATTTTGGTAAATTAAATCATCCTTAAAATATGAAACTAATATTGCAAGCAGGTGGTGAGAAAAATGTGAGCAAGGTAAGACATTAATTCAACTGATTCATTCAAATGAGTGATTCATTCAGTGATGAAGTAAACGGCTCTTTTTCTGAATGGCACCTTGAATAATTGGTTCACTAGATTGGTAACGCACAACACTACTGCTGTGGCTTTACAATGTAAGGTTTTCATTGGCAAAATTGAAACGCAGCCAATATGGTGTCTGAAATTGAATGTTAACTTATTTACAGAACTGCGAGATGGAGTGAATGTCACATTTGAACTTATGCTATTGAGACAAAGGTAGCCCTTGTGTTATAACAGAGTATATATGGGAATCAGAGAGTGAAATTAAATACCTTTTAAGACCTTTAAGGCTTTTTCCATACATTAAGACCTTATAATTACTTTAGGTTTCAACTGAAAACACTGGCGAGATTTTAACTTACAATATATTTACTAAATATTAATGTAAGAAACTAATCCAAAATTAAAACATCAGTCATATACTGAATAAAAATCTATTAAATCTAGCCAATTCAGCAGGTTGGCGCCTGTAGAACTGCAGAAATAACAGTGATGATTTGGTTACTGCAATAAACAAAGCAGCATGATGTCAAATCTAGCAAGATTTTATTAATTTCATAAACTACAGTATCCTGATATTTGCAGATTTAATTCAGGCAAACTTTTGCATACAACCATACATTGCATATTCAAAAATGATAGAAAATGGAATACCTTGCAAAATAGCATCTAAGACTTAATACTTTTTAAGGCCCTTAAATTTCTCTACATTATTTATTAACTTTTAATACTTTTTAAGACCCCCCGGACACCCTGTATAATGAGCTTGTGTGATTTTGAAGTCTATATCATTTGACATCAATGAGACACAAACTTATATCACAGCATCTTGAAATTTAGGGTAATTTACTATCTATAAAATTCTGCAGGGAGTTGTTATCTTGTATCATATTCATCACAGTTTGAAATGCAAGTTTCAGAGTGACCTCAGGTTAAAGAGTATGCATTAATTACATTTTAAAACAATTTAATGTATTAAAACAGCTGAATCGATCTGAAACATCTTTTACAGTGCTGGAGATGTGCTTACCTCCTTCAGTTTGTCAGTGAGCACCTTGATCTCCTCCTCATACTTGTCTTCTTTCTGCGAGTACTGTAAACATCACAAAATAGACAGACGTGAGACACGCATCAGGAACACTCAACATTAGCTCATCACTCAGTATCATACCCTGGTTTGGAGTAGCAGCACGCAAATTGGATTATTTTGGCTTATTATTTTACCTCGCTTAAAAGATCAGGCAGAATCTGGATATTTTAATAGGTATTACTGATCTCTGGCTAATTTGTTTTTTAAACAAGTGTGCGAATCAGATTATATTATCTGGATGAACTGAACTATGATGGAAAAATGACCAAATTTATAGCAAATGAAACTCAAATTTTCACATTTGTTGTAGGCGTTACACGTTTGTTACATGATCAACAATTTACTTGTTGAACTTGAAAGCAGATTTTCAAGTTTCTTAATCCCACAGTGAAAGGCATAACTGGCAATTTACATTTATTTTGCATCAATAAAGCATTTTAATATTTAAAAATTGGCCTCGTAACACTGGCATATTAGTGTAAATAATGTGAAATTGCATACACTCCCTAAAAATATATAATAATATGTCAATCAATAAGAATATTGGCCATGTCTATTATCACACACACTGAAATTGCACTAAAGCCGGCTCTTACCTTTTCTCAAATTGGCATCTTAAAATTATACTAGCATTCTGAAAACTGAAACTATCCTGGATAGTGTCCAATCATCAATAACAAAATCCAGCAAACAGAGTAAACCATGCACGAAAATAAATCCCTGGAATTAATTCCTCCACTTTGTAACTGATGGTATCACGGACCATTTGGTCAAAACTCCATTATATCTACGGTGGTAAAGAATTGAAAAATCAGTAAGACATTTTAAAGTAGCGGTCACTGTAGGGAGTGAAAATTATTTTTGCAGTGGCCCAGCCAGAGTCCTGACTTAAATCCAATTGAGAATCCGTGGAGGGAGCTAGAAATCAGGGTGATGGCAATAAGACCCTACAAGCTGATACAGTAAGAGCTCATTACTGGGGATGAATGGAAGTAAAATTATCTTTACAGTGGCCCAGCCAGAGTCCTGACTTAAATTCAATTGAGAATCTGAGGAGGGAGCTAAAAATCAGGGTGATGGCAATAAAGACCCTGCAAGCTGATAGAGTAAGAGCTCATTACAGGAGATGAATGGAAGTAAAATTATTTTTACAGTGGCCCAGCCAGAGCCCTGACTTAAATCCAATTGAGAATCTGAGGAGGGAGCTAAAGATCAGGGTGATGGCAAGAAGACCCTGTTGGGTCTCGTTGGAGCTCATCTCTAGAGATGAATGGGCAAAACTACCAGTAAAGACATTTTTTCCCAGAATGACACCTCTAGAATTTTTTCTAGAATGATGCTTCTTGTATCTTTTGAAAGAAGCCCGTGTCAAATAAAATGTTGGGGTTGATATTATAAAAGTATACTGTTAAAACAATCCAATAACATTATGTACAAAGTAATAATATGTCTATCTTTAGTATTATTAGAAATTGTAAGCATAATCCTTTTGATTATAATTATTAATCCAGTCTAAATAGTACTTAATTATTACTTTAAAAAAATAATTACAATAAGCACTTTTCCTGTTCACATGCGAATGCACTTTTCCATTCGGTATATTTCTAGTATAAATAGTGCTTTCTCAGTGTCCACACTGAAAATTCCTTAAAGAAAACATAATTAAAATAGCAGGATATTACACAAAATATGAAAATAATTAAAGCTGTGACTGTTGAGTGTATGAAGTTTTGACAGTCCAGATATTGTTATAAAAAGGAGGGGTCTCTGCTTTCGGCAAAATATTTCAAATACTTTGGGTGCACAAGTCTATCAGTTGGGATGCAACTTGTGATAATTCAACATTTCTGTCCTGTCAAAAAGCATCAGGTGTTTGACTGGTCATCCATATTCCCCATTAGGTTTCAAAACCAGCGTAACCAGATTTCACTTTAAAGGGATAGTTCACAAAAAACCCTGAAAATGTGGTTATCATTTACTCACCCTTCACTTGTTGCAAACCTGTTTGAGTTTCTGTCTTCTGTCGAGCACAAAGGAAGTTATACTGAAGAATGTTGGAAAGCAGCAGCCATTAGCTATGTTTCCAGTTCAAGCATTTTGAAATATTCACACAAAACAAAATGTCATACACTTTAAAAATGAAAGCCACCGCTCGTTCATGGCTTCTCCCACCACAGCAAACTCCCTTTTTTAGTTTATCAGGACTATTGTGTACTTTTTGACTCATTAGATCAGGGGTGTCAAACTCAGTTCCTGGAGGGCGGCTTCCCTGCAGAGTTTAGTTTCAATCCTTGTCCAACACACTTACCTGTACGTTTCAAATAAGCCTGAA
Source organism: Danio aesculapii (assembly GCF_903798145.1). NCBI lineage: Eukaryota > Metazoa > Chordata > Actinopteri > Cypriniformes > Danionidae > Danio > Danio aesculapii. The sequence continues at coordinate 4,734,344 of NC_079459.1, read as the reverse complement.
GGACTCAATTAGTTTGATCAGCTGTGTTTAATTAGGGTTGGAATTAAACTGTGCAGAGCTGCGGCCCACCAGGAACTGAGTTTGACACCTGTGCATTAGATGGAAACGGTGATTTATTTGCAAATACATGTTTATATACTACTCCCAATTTTGCACATAAAACGAATTCACATATATTTGGATAAAATCAGAGCTATTGACTTCTATACTACTTTTTTGCTCCTATAGATGTCATTGGCTGCCAGTTTCCAACATTCTTCAGAATATCTTCAATTCAACAAAAGAAAGAATTTCAGGAGAGTTTAGAACCACTTCAGGTTAAGTAAATGTTCATTTTGAGGTGAACTATCCCTTTAAAAAGACTTCACTGCAACATATTGGCATAAAAACAGAGCTATTGACTTCTATTGTATTTGTTTTGTTCCTACTATGGATGTCAATGGCTGCCAATCTCCAACATTCTTCAGAATATTTTTAATTCAACAGAAGAAATGCTAATTTTGAGGCGAGCTACTCCTTTAACAAAATTTCAACTATAACTTTAACATTTTACAACATCATTGGACAAAAAAATAGCTATTGACTTCCATAGTAGTTTCTGCTCCTACAATAGATGTCAATGGCTGCTGGTTTCCAACATTCTTCAGAATATCTTCATTTTTAATAAGAATAAAGAAATTCATAAAGGTTTAGAACCACTTTGGGGTGCATAAATAATGAGTAAATGTTAATCATTGGGTGAACTTCCTTTAAGACTTCCACTATGAAATATTTGGATAAAAACATAGCTATTGACTTCTATAGTACTTTTTGTTCCTACTATGGTTGTCAATGGCTGCCAGTTTCCAACATTCTTCAAAATATCTTTAATTCAATCGAAGAAAGAAATTCATAAAGGTTTAGAACCATTTGAGGGTGCATAAATAGGGAGTAAATGTTAATTATTGGGTGAACTTCCCTTAAACAAGACTTGTACTACAACGTCTTTGGATAGAAACATAACTATTGCATAACATCCTTCAGAGTAGCTTCAACTCAACAGAAGAAATTAATTCAGAAAAGTTTAGAACCACTTCAGGGTGAATAAATAATGCGTAAACATTCATTTTTGGATTAACTATCCCTTTAAAAAGACTTTCACCACAACATCGTTGGATAAAAACTGAGCTATTGACTTCTATAGTAGTTTCTGCTTCTACAATAAATGTCAATGGCTGCTGGTTTCCAACATTCTTCAAAATATCTTCATTTTAACAGAAGAAAGAAATTCTGAAAAGTTTAGAACCACTTCAGGGTGAATAAATAATGGGTAAACATTCATTTTTGGGTGAACTATCGCTTTAAAAAGACGTCCACTGCAACATCTTTGGATAAAACCAGAGCCATTGACTTCTATACTATCTTACTGCTCCTACTATGGATGTCAATGGCTGCCAGTTTCCAACATTCCTCAGAATATCTCCATTAAAACAGAACAAATAAATTCAGAAGAGTTAAGAACCACTTCAGGTTGAGTAAATGTACATTTTGGGGTAAACTATCCCTTTAAGAGGTTTCCACTATAGCATAAATAAACGTCAGCAGATCCACCAGCATCAAATCAGTACAAATCAACAAATGACGCTCGGTGCACAGACAGAGTAGGACAGATAAACATTAGGAAACACCGGTTATCCCGGTTTGAGGAGGGTTGCTGACGCAGTGCCTGGGGCTGCGGCAGCGCTCGTACCTTCTCAGCCTGGGCTTCCAGAGACTTCAGGTTGTTGGTCACAGTTTTCAACTCTTCCTCAAGCTCTGAGCATTTGCTGGTGTTTCACATACAGAACGCAGGGGAAGAGGAGGAACAAGGGAAATGGAGGATAGGAAGGAGGAAGGAAAAACAAACAAAAAAACCCTAAATCAATCCAATCAGGAGTGGAGGACGAGGGGAGCCCGATGTCCCCTTAACGCAGCAGGAATGAGCCGTGATCAAAAATGCAAGTCAAGTAACTGCTGCATGCATGGTGTTACACTTCAGCCTCAAAGTATACTTCAGTTTTTAGGGTTCAGTGCGTGATAAAAGTTCTGTCATCATCCCTGCACAAGCATACTGCATGTGCGTAGCTTGGATAAGTTTGTACACACTACTGCATTTCCAATACACAAACTGACAATACACCTACAAATGGATGGTTCAACCAATAATGATGTGTTTTTAAAGCTTCTTTCCTATATTTAACACAAAAAGTAGATATTTTGAAGAATGCTGGGACCCACTGACGCCCAGAGTAGGAAAAAAATACTATTGAAGATGACATGTGCCAGCTATTATCATTTTTCAAAGTATCTTCTTCTGTGTTCAACAAACTTAAATAGGTTTTGAACAAGAGAAGACTGAATGAATGACCATTTTATTTTGGGTGAACTATCCCTTTAAATGAAAACATTTAATAAAAACTCCCATATAAATTGCTAAATAATTAATGCTAGCATGTTTCTAGCCCATTTCAGCATGGGTTTGTTTGGCCTTAACAGTGTTGGGTGAACCATCCCTTTAATGGAAACATGCAATAAAAAAAAATTCAAATTGTAAAAAGGTTTACACTAGCATGAGGTATGTTTCTACCACATTTTAGCATGACTAAGTGTTTTATAACACCGCTTCCTGGTTAATATCATGCAATAATTAGCAACACCGCTAACATGAATTAACAGGTTGCTCCTAACACACGGCAACAGCCATTCAATGTTTTAAACATGTTGTAACATGCTGCTAAGACGAATTAAGATGTTGATATCAGGTACATCAATGCTAGCATGAATGAGCATGTTTCTAGCATGTGTGAAGGAATTAAAAGAAAAGCAATTGAAGTTTAAAATAAAACTTTCAATCACTCAAAACTTTTGAATAAAAAGTTTTAGCTTAGCTAACCTTTAACATATTGCTAACTTGACTTGCTAATAACATGACATAAAAATTGTATCGTGGATATAACATGCTGCTAGACTGAATTAGCAAGTTGCTAACATTTCTTTAACATGTTAAATGTTAACATGCTAACATTCATCATGTTTCAACATTTCTAATATGGTTACCACATTGTTTCTTACATGCCCCTTACATTTGTTACCTCCGTGTCTTAAACATGTTTAAAGTCACCATTTACCAGTGTAATGTTTATAATGTGTTGTAGCTCATAGCTAACATGTTTTTACATTTCACACAAAACAATTTACGTGTTGCTCACATGTTTTAACTCCATGCAAACATTTAACCCATTGCTTACATTTTAACAGTTGCTAACGTATTTATCAATATGCTAACATATTGCTAACAATTAACCCATGGCTTACAATTTCTCTGTTGCTAACGTTTTAAACACTATGCTAACATATAGATAACATGTACCCGTGGCTTACAATTTAACTGTTGCTAACGTTTTAAACACTATGCTAACATATAGATAACATGTAACCGTGGCTTACAATTTAACTGTTGCTAATGTTTTAAACACTATGCTAACATATAGATAACATTATACCCATGGCTTACAATTTAACTGTTGCTAATGTTTTAAACACTATGCTAACATATAGATAACATGTTACCAATGGCTTACAATTTAACTGTTGCTAACATGTTTTAAACACCATGCTAACATAAAGATAACAAGTAACCCATGGCTTACAATTAAACGGTTGCTAACATGTTTTAGCACAATGCTAACATTCAGCAAACTGATTTCTAACATTTAACCCATGACTTACAATTTAATGGTTGCTAACTTCTTTTACATAAAGTTAATAGCGTGCTGGTACCATGTTTAAAACAATGCTAGGATTAGCTCTATGTCGCTAATGTGTAAAGGGATCAATAAAAACCATTTAAAATGAATACAATGATATATTGCTAGTAAATTTAAAGCACAAAACCCTAAAAATAATAACTTTCAAACTGCTGAAAGTGTGTGTATGTTATGAAATGGAGTTTTATAAGGCTAAGCATTTCACTGGGCACATATGCTAAAGTATACCTAAAAAAATGAAGTATACTTTGGGCTTTATGGGAAGCATTTGAGTCGCAGCATTCCTGCTAAGTTAGAAGGGTGTAAAACCAAACGTTTCACCAACATAAAGATGGACCAAGTAAGGTAGCAAAGCAGGAGAAACAGCAGTTTTGCATATACTACAGGGTGCACTGTGCGGAAAGACGGTTGGTTTTATGCAACCTAACAATCGGTGAGTAGTACCTGTTCTTCTGAAGCCTTTAATGACTTATAGGTTTGGTCCAACACTCGAAGCTCATCTTGTAATCTTCGATTGCATCTGTTAGTGTAGGGAGAAGGCCATTCCAAACGCCAGCCGCATGCAAGTTAACAGTTCATGCAAAAAAAATTACAAAAACAGCCAAACACAAACGCAGCAATGTTTACCATGTGTTAGTCAACAGCAAAACGCTAGTAAATTTGCAAGAGGTGAACACACGGGATGCAATAATAATCATAAGTTGAAACAATGTACATTTTTTATTAAAGAGCCCCTATTATGGGTTTTTGAAAAATGAGCTTCCATGCAGTGTCTAACTGTGCGTTCACACCGAAGGCGGTGAGAGCGGCACAGGTCGCTCTGGCTGCCCTGGCCACAACAGTGTCTGCCTTCAGCTCCGACGACGAGAGTGTCAAAATTCGCTACATTGATCTTGTAGTTACAGGGACCGTTGCAGCATATCATATCAGTTACACTCCTGCATAAAACATGGTTTCTAGCGTGAAAACGTTGACAATTTTTATCAAATTCATTTAACAATGGAAGATCAAGTTGCATGTGGTGTGGCTTAGGTCCGCTTGATTATACAATATGTCCATATGTTTGAAATATCCTGAAGCAGCAATACGGTTTTGTACTGTCGCATGAGATTCCCGCGTTTTTTTTAAAAAGAGAAATATATAATAATATAGTATATAATATAGAGAATTTATATATAATATAGAGAATTTATATATATATATATATATATATATATATATATATATATATATATATATATATATATATATATATATATATATATATATATATATATATATATATATATATATATATATATATATATATATATATATTTGACCTTGCATGCATATCAGCCTGTTGTTGGAGACCCTCAAAACTAAAATATTACCTTTTATAATGCAAAATAGGGGCTCTTTACTTTTGTTCCCCCCCAAAAAAGAGGATATATAGACAAAATCTTATAAAAGTTTTAGTTCTTTTAGTTTAAATCTTTTGAATTGAACAGAAAACAATGAAAAATGTAATTATAAATCAGAAATATGTCCCACTGACTACACTCTCAGAAAAAAAAGGTACACAGAGATACAAATAATGTTCCTTAAGAAACAGTTTTGTACCTTTGTATAAGTTGTACCTTATATTGTACAGAAAAGATCTCTTATGATACTGTTCTGTACCTTTTATGATGCAACTGAAATGAAGGTACACAATGGTTCCGATGAAAAGGTATGCAAGTGCTGGACAACTCCTTTATTACAATATCTATGAAAATAAATATTATTGGAAATGCAAAGTAATTTTATGAATAACTTCCAAATAAAAATCATTATTAAAAAGCATTTGTTTAAAAAAACTCAAACATTATTATTAAGTTCTATAATACAAAACAACTGGTGAAACAAAACTATAGGTGTTGTAAACTAAACATTCAAAGCATTTTTAGTAAACATTTAGTAAGTATTTTCTGATAAATACATTTTCATTATTGATACCCGCACCTTTTGACGTTTGCTTTCCACTACGCACGTGAGCTGGCAAACGTCCTGCATATGCAAAGTGTTCATGCAGACATTTAACTATTGTAAAACTAATCAAACATTTTGCATATCTCCTTACAGTACTTTTGCATTACTTTATTTCTATTTTAAATTGTGTTAATGGTGTTAAATTGTTTTTAAAAAGTGATTACAAAGGTACAGTGTAAAAATTTGAGAAAAAAAAATTGAAAATAAAATCGACACATTTTGGATAAAGCAAAATGCCTTTAAATACTTCTTGAAGGAACACATTTGACACAAGGTACTAAAAGTGTCTTGGTTTTAAAAACCAAAAGGTACAAATCATGTCCTTAAAAGGTACAAACTGCAATGATACAAATTTGTTTCTTTGTTTTCAGGTACAATTCTATCCCATAAAAAGGTACTGCCCCAGTGACAAGGGTTTGTACCTTCTTTGGTATAACATTGTCCCATTTTTTCTAAGAGTGTACGAAAAACAAACAAAAAAGTTATTAATATCTATATTTTTACCGGTTAATAATTAGCTAGCTATAAATTAGCGATGCACAAAATATATCGGTATTTACTGATGAATGAATCGGTATTTACTGATGTTATTATGTGACTGAAAAAAATAAACTAATGTTAATAAGTTAAGGTATTTATTGATAAACTCAGTTAATTATGTATTCATTTACATTTTGTAATTCGCCTCAGAAATATTCATTTCAACAATAGCAATTATCGGTCAATATATCGTTCCATAGTCTAAATGAGCATTTACGGTGTGTACACCTCCTGATATCGTACCTGTAAGGCTGTGTGAGTGTGTAAGAGTCAGGCACATGCATTAATATTATCGTTTATGGGTAGGTTTGTGCAGACATGCAGGAGGCTGCAGATGAATCTCGTACCTCTCGTTGAGCTCCGCACGTTCCTCTGTGCGCTCCAGCTCACCCTCAACAATCACCAGCTTACGGGCCACCTGCATACAGGCCAGACAAGAGGACAATTACACAACTGTATTTATAACCAACTGAATTGGGAAAACACACACGTTTGTTTTTATGAATTGTGGGAGCATAGCAAAGGTTTCCATTGATTTTATAGTGTACAAACTGTATTTTCTACTGCTTTAACCCAGGGGTACCCAAACATTTTTCTTATGAAGGGCCAAAAAACAAATATCATCGAGTGCTGTGATCTAAAGATAAATACACCAAACTATTTTACACCAAAGTTGCCAAGGGTAATTCCCTAATTTATTTCATAATATTTAAAAATAATTAGAAAAAAAAAAAAAAAAAAAAAAAAAAAAAAAAAAAAAAAAAAATCACTGAGTCATATAAACTAAAGGCCATATTACTTTTTACATGATAACTTATTGCAATTAAAACATAAATCACATTTATAACAGTGAAGTTCAATGTAGCATACACTAGTCAAGCCGAATCTGCCTTTGCCTTGATTCCCTCACCAAGTGTCTCTGCATTGTCCTCTATCCGTCGGGTGACAGTGTGTACATTTTAACCTAAATTACAGCATTTAAATTGAAATATTTAAGATCAGTTAGCCTTGTTTGTAGCTTACCAATAAAACGTATGAATAAAAGGTTACGTTAAATTTTAAATAATCTCTAAACCACCCCCACCATTCTCCCTCTCTTCTCAGATGGCATGACGGTCCAAATCAAAGGTTACTATGGGCCAACTTTGGCCCGCGGGCCCTAGTTTGGGCATCACTGCTCTAACCGCACCCTACTCCTAAACCCAACCCTCACAGGAAACTGTCTGCAGTATTACTTTCTGAAATAAACTCATTCTGTGTGATTTATTAGCTTTTTGAGAAATGAAGAAAGCCATGTCCTCATATTTCACCACCTTCTTGTAATACCAGTGTCATTACACACACAAAACAAAAAGGACAAAAACAAAACGGCTTCAAAAAAGTTGAATAAAGCACAAGGCAAAAATAAATTAATAAATAAAATAAATGAATAAGGGTAAAACATTCCAAAACAAAAGAAATAAAAAAGATGTAACAAGACAAAAAACTAAAGAGGATAAAAAAAAATTATATATATATATATATATATTTTTTTTTAATACAAAAAAAAAGGAACATTTTTTAAAAATGAACAAAGTCTAAATAAACCCAAGACTACTAACAGTAAATAAAAACTAAAAGGAACAAAAAAAAAAACAAATGAAACATGACAACATACACTCACTGGCCACTTTATTAGGTACACCTTCCTAGTACCAAGTTAGACCCCCTTTTGCCTTCCAAACTACCTTAATCTTTCTTGGCATAGATATAACAAGATACTGGAAATATTCTCAAGAGATTTTGCTCCATATTGACATGATAGCATTACACAGCTGCAGATTTGTCAGCTGCACATCCACGATGCGAATCTCCTGTTCCACCACATCCCAAAGGTGCTCTATTGGATTGAGTTCTGGTGACTGTGGAGGCCATTTGAGTACAGTAAACTCATTGTCATGTTCAAGAAACCAGTCTGAGATGCTTCATGCTTTATGACATGGCACGTTATCTTGCTAGAAGTAGCCATGAGAATATGGGTACACTGTGGTCATAAAGGGATGAACATGGTCTGCAACAATACTCAGGTAGGCTGTAGTGTTGACACGATGCTCAATTGGTACTAATGGGCCCAAAGTGTGCCAAGAAAATATCCCCCACACCATTACACCACCACCACCAGCCTGAACCATTGATACAAGACAGGATGGATCCATGCTTCCATGTTGTTGATGCCAAATTCTGAGCCTACCATCCAAATGTCGCAGCAGAAATCGACACTCATCACCAGGCTACGCTTCTCCAATCTTCTATTGTCCATTTTTGGTGAGCCTGTGTGAATTGTAGCCTCAGTTTCCTGTTCTTAGCTGACAGGAGTGGCACCCGGTGTGGTCTTCTGCTGCTGTAGCCCATCCGCCTCAAGGTTGGACGTGTTTTGTGTTCAGAGATGCTCTTCTGCACACCTCAATTGTAACGAGTGGTTATTTGAGTTACTGTTGCCTTTCTATCAGCCTGAACCAGTCTGGCATCAACAAGGCCTTTGCGCCCACAGAACTGCCGCTCACTGGATATTTTCTTTTTCAGACCGTTCTCTGTAAATCCTAGAGATGGTTGTGCGTGATAATCCCAGTAGATCAGCAGTTTCTGATACATCCAGACCAGCCTGTCTGGCACCAACAACCATGCCACGTTTAAAGTCACTTAAATCTCCTTTCTTCCCCATTCTGATGCTCGATTTGAACTGCAGCAGATCGTCTTGACCATGTCTACATGCCCAAATGCATTGAGCTGCTGCCATGTGATTGGCTGATTAGAAATTTGGATAGAGCAGTTGGACAGGTGTACCTAATAAAGTGGCCGGTAAGTGTATTTAACAAAACTTTAAACAAATTTCAAAGTCAAAATTAAAACAAGACAAATTAATACAAAACTAAACCCAAAATATGAACAAAATATAAAAAATATGACAAGATTTAAAATAAAAAGTGAAAAACTACAAACAAAGACAACAAAACAGAGCTATATTGTATAAAATAACCAGACAAAACCATGCAATCCTACTCAAAGGCTCAAACTGAACTGTAAGCGTCTGCTGCTCGAACACTTGAAGTGTGAAAGGTCACATGACCAGGAAGGAAGTCGTGTGTGTGTGTTTGTTGTGTGTGCATGTGTGGTTGTAGCGGCTGAGGAAACCTGCCTCCTCGTATTTGCGGTCAGCCTCCTCAGCGATGTGCTTGGCCTCCTTCAGCTGGATCTCCTGAATCTCCATCTTCTCCTCATCCTTCAGAGCTCGGTTCTCGATCACCTTCATGCCTCTGAGGAGGAAGAAAGGAATGTAGTGAAGGAGAGAACAAAAAAAAACATCACTTGTGACTCAACAGAAATCAATAACTCGCCACAAATTACATGGAGTCCAAAGCTCAGATGCAGACAAGCTGGCGGCTTTCAGAGCCAACATTTGAGTGGGGTTTTCTTCATCTGTTAGCTTATAAACCCACGTTGTCTTATAATGTCAGAAGAGTCGGTCAGAATATGGGCGGTATCTTAGGCCGTTTACACTGCCAGTTTAATGTGATACAGATCGGATCTGTTCTATGACTCTCGGATATTCAGAGATCGGTTTCAGGCCTCCTTATAAATCAGGTATAAATCGGATATGTGACAATGCGACGATCATGTAAACAGGCAGATTATATTTATTGAGGCATTCCGTTCTGTACAACATTAAACTTGCGAGAATGTGGTTCTTCTCCATGGATTAATAACGTAGAAGGAAGAGCGTGCGTTCATCCTAAAATTTCAAACACACTATTAAAAATGAGGAGTCAAAAAAAAACCTTGGCTATAATTATAGCAGGGGTAGGGAACATGTCTCAGGAGCCACATGTGGCTCTTTGACCAAAAATATGTGGCTCTGCAGCTGTCTCCCTTCATTAAAAAATTTAAACTGTTACTAAAAATCAGTTTCCTATTGAAAATACAATTAAAATGACCTTTTTATTGTATATTTTTACAGAAAATGTTCAAGAATACGAATAAAAGGACGTTTCATCCAATACACGTGTGCGGCGCTGTGGATTAACTTGAATCGCAACACCAATAAAGGGCATGCAGCTTACATTTCTATGGTCACCATGCATGTAAATTCAAACAACATTCATGAGTGGGGATGGCTAAAAGTAATAAATTTTCCTTTCTTAATACATGGACTTGCTTAACATGCGATGCTTCATATAGATCCCCAATGGCTCTTTAAATAAAATGCATTTGCCAAAAAAAAATCTAAAATGGCCCTTTGCCGAAAAAAAGGTTCCCGACCCCTGCATTATAGAGAGAAATAACTGATGAAGCGAGTATGCGGTCAGATCATGACAATCAATGCTGATCTTTCTTTCGAGGTGTCAGTGCAGAAATGAACAAAACAATAGGCCTAATATAAAATATGATAAGTTAAAAATGAGGAGAAAATATCAGATGGTAACTTCAGTCAATTTTCATAACGATTAAGCATGTTTTCACTTTCGTATTCTACATGAAACGCAAAATCTACCGATAGGAATGACATCCCGCTCTACTCGTAATTCTCTCTTCATATATATGGCTAGTACACAACCATAATACACTGTGATTTAGTTCGTTAGATCACCGGTTACCCAAAACAATTTAACTTGATTTGACAAAAATACAAATATATTCAGGTGAAGCATTATATAAACATGTTACTGAATAGACGCATTTCCTTAAAACATAATCAAAATTACAGTCGAGCTATACATGTTTAACAAGGAACTTAACATGAGGAACAATGGAGCTTCACCTATTAATAGAAACGTATGCAGAAGTCTTGTGAGCGCAGTGTAAACATCTTGGTCAAATCTTGAAGTAAAAAAAGACAGCGAAAGTTTGCCTACCATCTAAAATGATTTATTTTCTTATTATCTGCATTATATTTCATCTGTAACAATTTTGTAAAGTTTTATAAAGATCATTTCGGTCAAACTTTATACATTTGCACAATCACAAGAGATTTCACTGGATAAAAGATCTGCAAATGGAAGATTAAGACACCGATCAAACCAAATGAGTTCCTGCGGCGAGAGGAACCTTTATCAATTGTTTTCTATTAGCAGTTTATAGTAGTCTATCCAATGATAAAGGTGATTAGCATTGCGTTTATTCTAATAAAAGCAGAAATGATGGCTCGAGAGATAAATGAACCATTTATTTTCATGTTTTCATGAGTTTAAGCATTTCTATCTTCCATTTACTTGCTCTTTATTTCTGCAATATATTATATCTGCGAATAAAATGCACTTGCAGAAAGCACTGGTCCATGGTTCATCAACAGTTGTGAGCACTGGCTGTACCGGTGCTCAATAAGAATGTGGAAATCACAGATATGGCGTTCCAAAATAACGTTGAGACTCGGGAACTATATCGTTAGACCACCCGCTCCCATTCAAATTACACTAGATTTATCGACCACGTTTTTATCAGAAATTTATTCCTGCGCCAAAAGAAATCTAGTCAGGTCCAGCTGCAGACCTCTAGTTGGAGGTGGTTGAAGCTAAACTGTGCAGAGCTGTGGCCCTCCAGGAATTGAGTTTGAGACCATTGCTTTAAAGATACATAACTTTCTTTTGTCTCCGAGAGGATACATATTATAGCTGCACAACATATTGACAAATTGAAACCGCAATAATAGTATATGCAATATCCCTACAGCAGGTTCAATAAAATATTTATTTTATGTACGAGTGTTTCATGCATAGGTCATTCAAAATTGACCATTCAGATTGGGCCTTGCTATCTTTATCCCCGCTTTCCCAGTAGTTGCTGTTCTGCTATTGGCTAAACCGGCCTAAAGGTGAACCCAGAACCGAAAATACACACTAATAGCAGGAGTCGAGACCAGACAAGAGTGGGAAATAAACAACAGTGAATTAATATCACAATATCTGCAGAGCTTTACACTTATTCAATGCGTTCTAATTTGTTATGATTTTTTTTTTAGACTGACTTTATTTATAATTATTAGTCAGAATTATTAGCTACCCTGTTTATTTTTTCCTCCAATTTCTGTTTAACGGAGAGCAGACTATCAACACATTTCTAAACATGATAGTTTTAATAACTCATTTCTAATATCTGATTTATTTTATCTTTGCCATGATGACAGTAAATAATATTTGACTAGATATTTTTTCAAGACACATCTATACAGATTAAAGTGACATTTAAAAGGCTTAACTAGGTAAATTAGGCAGGTTAGGGTAATTAGGCTAGTTATTGTATAATGATGGTTTGTTCTGTAGACTACCGAAAACAAATATAGCTTAAATGGGCTAATAATATTGGCCTTAAAAGGTTTTTTAAAAATCTGCATTATTCAAGACGAAATAAAACAAATAAGACTTTCTTCAGAAGAAAAAATATTGTCAGACATACTGTGAAAATTTCCTTGCTCTGTTAAACATCATTTGGAAATATTTTTAAAAAATAAAATAGAAATTCAAAGGGGGGCTAATAATTCTGTCTTCAACTGTATATTTCCTGTTTATTTTAGTATTTTTATTTTTTTAAATATCATTTCTCAAGGGAAATGTTATATTGCAAGAAATATAGTTCTCGCAATACTCAACATCACATACCGCATATTTTCAGAGTATCGTGCAGCCCTAATAATACGTATGAATAATTATCACTTATTACCAGCTGACTGGAATACTTCTGATTGGTCAGTCGTGACATTCCAAGGTGTTATTTTCCCAAGATAACAACCACTAAATAACACAGGAACTTTGAAATCACATTGACCTTCAGTGAATATATTCATATCCATATACATACATTCATATTCATATGCACCTGCTTGTCTGTCACGCCATCGTTTTTTACTGTTTGGTGGCATCTTGTAAATTAATAAAAATGTAGATTAGCATATGCTTTATTCGTCTGGTTTCGTTTCTGTCAGCATTTTTGACTATATGTCACCATCTTGTGACTGAATAATGCGCAGGTTAGTGTATACTCCAGCTGTTTTCGTTTTTGTCAGCTTTGCTGTTAAAATAAAATTAATAAATGATTATGGCTCAGAACATTGTTGTGTCTAATGTGGCAAGTAGTCATGTAATAAGCGGGATAAAGTACATCCAGGATGGTTGGTTGTTTTCTCAGAATAAAACCCTTCAGTCTTATAAAGTAGTCAACATTTAAAGTGGATCATCACCTTTCAAAGTTGTCCTAAAACTATAGAACAACGTCTATTCTTGTCCCAAGACTATTTTAAAAAACATTTGATTCATTTTAAAATGTTGAGTACTATACAACAGTGATCCGCTTCACGGAGGCGTTATTCTGCGATAACAACCTCCTGGATGAACTTGTATCCTTCTCACAGTAAATAGTAGAAAATATTGTGATACACATTTCAGTCCCTGCCGCCAGTCTCTAAGCCAGAACAGAGATGGGAGGCGAGGGCGCATAAGATCAGGACCAAGTCTCGGCACAGAGTGGTTCAGTGCTGGGCTTCAGACAGAAGGCCTCTGTATGGACAAACAAAGAGAGGGAAACGCAGCCTAGTGCCTCCATAAATTGCTGTTTATTCAGGAACACACTGGCTCTACGCAAACAGCTCACGTCAGTTGTTTAGGCCAAAAACAGCAACACACAACTACAAGCGTCTGCAGTGCCCTTGGTCTTTCTGCTATATGTGCTGGCATTTCAAGGGCTTTAAAAAAAACTAAACTTAAAAATAACTACAGCTTCAAGGTTAAAGAAATTAAAATGTATTCGTTTAGAGGCAATAATATTCTGAAAAACTGTGTATAAAAATGCACTAAAATATAGAGATAAAGTCAGATTTTTTTACTCTTTTATATTTTTCCCCAATTTCTGTTTAACGAAAAGATTTTTTTTCAACATCTCTAAAAATAATAATTGTATGTTTTTTATTATACCTGTTTTTAGGTGGTCAGTGTATTTTAACAATGTGTGCTCATGCTTCATTTGTAGAAAAAAAATCACATTTTTTGTTCATATATCTTACTTTGATTATATACAGCTACTCAGCTAACATGAAAACGACTATCATATTTCCTAGTTCCTCCGACAGCCCGCCCTCAAGAGGCTCTGATTGGTCAGCTAACATGATGTGTTGTGATTTGCGGATCGGCTCCACGTCACGCCCCTACAAGCACACGCTTTAGCACTGTGTAAACAGTAGCTGAATTAGACAGAAAATGAAGAGCACACAGCTGAACCTCTAAAATAATATCTGACAAGTGTCTTTCACATATATTCGGAAGCATGTATAAAGTAATATAAAACATAATATAAAATATCTTTTGCGAGTTTGTTATTTGAGATGTAGAATGAACGGAAAGCAGCCGCATAGAGAGACAAAGCGTCCGCATAGAGAGACATTGCACACGCTGCTGAAGATTGTGGGTTTGACAGATAAATATGAATTTGTTGCTAAATTGTTAGCGGTGCCAAACAGCATTTTCTGTCGTTTACATCCTTGTTTACGTCCTCGCTACAACATAATGTTAATGTTAGAAACTGTGCCTGTAATTGATCAATTTTAACAAATAAAATTCCTTAGAGCTTGTGGCTCACAGTCTACACCTTCGTCTGTTGGAGGAGTTTTTAGCCGAATCCAGCACTGAACTGGGAGAGATTCTGGAAGCTGTCCTTTGTCAAATGCTATCTATATATTTTTATAAACTCTGCAACATAATTAATGTTGAACTGTAAGCACTTCTGTCTTTGTGTCGTGTCCTTTGGAAACCCAAATACAGAAACAGAAGGAATTAGCAGCGTTTGGATGGCATTTTAGCTTTCTCTGCTATAACATTACAGCGCCTCTGACCACGCCTCATTGCTGCGCGAGGTGTATGCGCATGGTGAATGCATGTAACCGGAAGTATTTATGATTTCATCAGCCCAGATGTATTTTTTTGTAGTCCCCAAATTCGTTCGCTGTAGGTTTTGCTAAGCTAACTATGTAAAAGCCTTTGCATTGAACTTTGAGTGTCTTACATTTACAGATGCTGTTTATGTTCACACAGCTACGTTACACATCAACTAAAGTTCAAAATATGTCGTCGTAGTGGACCACCCCTTCAATCTAGCTGAAATAAAAGAAACAAAATGTTCTCTAGAAGAAAAAATATTACAGGAAATACTGTGAAAAATTCCTTGCTCTGTTAAATATAATTATAAATGAACATAATCATTTAAAATACATTTATATGTTAATACAACTAATAATTAAATAACATTTTACTATAGATTTTAAAAATGTGAATCACTTGAAATATTGTACATCGTTTATTTATAATTATAAATGAATTAAAATAGTCATACTATAATTAAAATTCATAATTGACATAATTTGCATATTTAAAATGAAAAAGCAAACCATGTACATTTTAAAAAGAGTTTCTTCATTTAAAAACAAAACAACCCCCCCCCCCCCCCCACACACACACAGAGTTTTGAAAAAATAAGTACACATACACACACCACTATCATAAATTATACTACTCCTAATATAATTAATTAATATTATTATTATTATTATTATTAATGCTTGCTCACATGTATCGAAGACTTCTACAAAGCTACACATGCAAGCGTTTGGTCCTGTTGATTAGCAGATTACAGGACTTCCCTCAGCGCTCGCACAAACAGTCTTTATGCAGGGCACCAGATGTGCGGTGAAGGCTAGGAAGTGGCAGCATGTTGTCATTTCAACAGCAACACAACAGTGGAGGCTGAACACAGAAACCACAGTCACAGCGCGGGGGGAGGAGGAGGAGGAGGCAGGGGAGTGGAGAAGCTCAACAAACTCGATCTGCTGACGGTCCTACACACACTCCACACACTTCACTGCCTGATTTACTGTATCCTATAGGGCTGTACGCACTAGGGATGGGCACTATGGAGAAACTCCATTATTGTCACTGCCATTACTGCTTAATACGATGATGGCATACAGTATAGCACAGTAGATGCTACACATACACTTAATACACAAATACAGGTTATTGAACATGTACACAATGACATCACCTATTTACTATATAACCGCAGGTTGACTATGCTATATATATATATATAAAATAACTTTAACGGTTAAAAGCTATTAGTTACTAGGTAATTAAAGTTATTTTTTATAAACTTCTCTGATTTTGATTGTAATACAATATTGTGCACCTGTTGTAAAGCTGCTTTGAGACAATACAAATGTAAAAAGCTACAGCAATAATTATTATTTAATACTTGATCAACAGTACCTTACTTTTTATACTACAGGGGTTCTGAATGCTCGATTCTGATTGGCTGATGAACATTGTAAGGGCTGGTTCATTTTAAAAAACGAAAGACGTAACGTTCAGCAGTGTTATGTTTTGTTTTTTATGCGCAGTATAAAAGCATGAGGGTATTCGGACACAGCCACTGACTGCCTATGAGCTGACACTTGCAACGGTTGTCCCACTTCCAAGCTCTTCTGATTGGTTTACTACTTTGGAACTGACACTGATGATAACTTGACATCCAGCACTCATGTGCATGGTGCTTCAAAACAAGCACATTTCTATCATGTGAAAAAGTTGCACATTTAAGTGGAAACATTGTGTGAATGACCCCTAAAGTACGCGGTTATTTTCATATAAATGCACAGCTAAAGTAGATCCAGGCTTGAGTATATTATACTTCCATATATTACTACTCCAAATTATTCCACAGCCTAAGGGGACCATTCAAATATTGCATCCAAAACCACATGAAAAACACGTGGTGGGTAGTTCCCTTCACAAAATTTCAATGTGCTCTTGAGATTGCGTTCCTGTAGTGTCTGGAGTTGCTAAGCAGCCATCAGCTGTGTTCGCTGAGAAAAGACCACTGACAAACCCTTTAGATAGTTCTGATACAAGTTTTATTTATGGAGAAAATTAAAACAGCACAACGTTTGGATGCTTTGTGTTTGTCTGAGGCAATTACTCCATTATTACTTAAACGTGTAGCTGATTAAGCTACGAATGGCTTGTTTCCACTGAGCGGTGCGGTTCGGTACGCTTTTACAGCCTTTTCCACTGTCAAAAGGTATCAAAAAGCTAACCGTACTGTACCACTTTTTGGGTACCCTTTCGAAAGGGCACCTAGCACAATAAAAGGGTACCAAAAGGTGGAGCAAGACGCGCAGCTGAACACTATTGGTTGACAGAAAAGCGTCACTAGCTCGTGCACAAGACAGGTGAATGTAAAACAATGAAACCGCCATTTTAAAATACACAGCCGAGACATTACATCCTAATAATATATACATATAATAACAAGCCATGGTCGACCCAAGCTTAAACAAACCTTGTCGTCGTCTTGATAAACAGCCAAAAGCCAAGAAGAGCAAAATCTAGCCTGTGCACCGTAGTTGTTTACAAGGCCATCTAAAGCGCGAGAGGTTCTCGCGTGAGCTCGCTGCGCATCTATATTTGAAATAACGAACTTCTTAAGCTGATGATAATCAGTGTGCACGTAATTATTAAAGTGTTTCTGACATGCGATCATTTCAGAAATGGACAAACGCGAGAGTAAAGGAGAAAAATCAAAGGAGAAGCAACCTAAAAGATGAACAAACTGCCATGTTTAACTATTATGACCACCTTTTGGACTATTATGAACTGGGAATGGTGGAATTACTCTGGACTCTAATTATGTAAATGTCACAATAGCAATAGATAAAGATAGCAAGGCCCCATCTGATTGGTCAAAATTAATCCAATGCATAAAATAAATGTAATTTATCACACATCTGCGATACATATATTGCATATACCATCATCACGATAACAATATTTTTGCGATATATTGTGCAGCCCTAGTATATGCTGCATTTTAACTGTACAGTGAGTGTCAGTGTCCTTTACTGACCTCTCGCTCTCATCGGCAGCTTTCTCTGCCTCCTCCAGCTTCTGCAGGGCAGTGGCCAAACGCTCCTGTGCCCGGTCCAGCTCCTCCTCAACCAGCTGGATACGTCTGTTCAGGGACGCCACATCACCTTCAGCCTTGAAGAGCACAGAGAAACGGGTGTAAACACTCAATCAGATCCAGCACACAGCTCACATAGACATTGACACTCCAACCACACAAACACTGACGGCTCCATTCAGCATGAGGAACTTCCATTGCAGGTTTGGATGACTATGTCACTTTGGTTATTAACAGCAGTGTTACTCAGTACTAGCTTTCATTAATGAGGACCTATTTCACAAGATGTAAAATAGGTTTGATGATGTTCCTAGAGTATGTACGTGAAGTTTTAGCTCATAATATCCCACAAAAAATGTTTTAGAACTCTTTGAAACTGCCCCTTTCAGGCTTTTAATTATGCTGTTTTGTTGACTGTCGCTTTAAATTCAAATGAGATTGTGCTCTTCTTAAAAGAGGACGGAGCTACAAATGCCTGTGTGTCAGTATAGTGGCAGATTCAAATACAAGAATACAAGTCCTATGCTAAAGAGGGAGAGATGGTCAATAATGGGCGGGGCTTTTTCCCTTCTGATGATGCGTACAAAGCGAGAATGTCAATCAAAGTGTTTCCGCAGACTGTTTTTATCAAGTCTGATTATAAAAAATTTAATGATCACATTTTAACCACAGAAAGCTGGTTATATATATACACACAACTGTGTTTAAACTCCTCGTAGAAGTGATTTTTGCATAATTAGTCCCCTTTAAAACCTACCGAGACAGAGCAGTTCCTTCTGCTGTGGTTGCACACACCATATAGCCCATAATGCTAATGGATGAGACAGGACTAGGCCATGGGATCATTACAGAGCCTCTGGGACAACATTAACCGGCTGTATGAGGAAGTCTCAGAGGACCTACATGGATTACACTGTTAAAGGCCAAACACACACGGCTGGTCATGCTACAGTAGCTGGCTAAAATGAAACATGGATCATTTCAGATGCATGCTTGTATGAAGCGTGTGAATTAAAGGAGCAAAACTGTGCTATCCTGTTGGGCTGTGGTTCAAATGCGGATGGCAAGTGCTAAAGCTAAATGCAAATAATAAAATGCAAATGGCTAGATAATTCGTGCATGGAAAGGATGGTAATTGAAATGTGCCATTTTCATTTTACGCTTCACATATGTTTTGCAATACAACAAGTGCTGGATGTGCAAATTTATAGCCTCCTAATGCACACTGTAGGTTGCAATAAGTTTATATTAATCCAAATTTATTATAAAAGACCTAATATATAGGAGTCTTAAAGATTTCTTGACCTTCATTGACAATATACAACTAAAACATCAATATCCAGTCTGAATCTATATTATCTTCAGCACTAGATTGTTTATCAAGTATGTGGTGCTTTGTTTTTGCATTGCAGTATTTAGCAATACCTTTTGTTCATATTTCTTCCTCTTGTTAATACGTTTGCATTTATTTGTGTCTGTTCTGTCAAACCTGCTCTCCGAGCTGCTAAAGTCTTTTGTCGTTAACAAACTGACGACAATAAAATGTAAATAAATTATCTGTATAAACAATAAATGCTTCTCAACATGAATATCAGAAGGTGGATCAAAGCTATATTATACACTACATGCAAGATAATATTTGACAATGCATAATAAAGGGAGTTTTGTTTTATTAGACTGTTTAAGAGGACAATTTACAGATATGAACTGGTCTGAATACCACCCTGCAGCATTAGTTGAGAGAAAATTACTTTAATAGATTACGTTCTACTATTTTAGAAAAGAGGCTAATACAGTGGCATAATATAGTCAAATAATAGGTCATTTCTAAACAGAATCCCTGTCTGTTTTAGGTATATAATGACCCCTTGACAGATTTAGTTAAGGCTGGTCAAAATGGCTTTTTTTTTAAAAAAAATAAAATAAAATAAAATAAAAATCAATTCACGATTAAACTATTTAAAAAAAAAAGCTTGGAGTTGAAGTTTAATCTATATAACCTTATCATAATTATAGGATATAAAAAAAATTGTCATTTAAAAGATCAAATTTCACAAGCTCCATTTATAATTGCATACAAGACTTTTAAACTAATAATAATAATAATAATAATAATAATAATAATAATAATAATAATACAAATTTTATACAATTACAGTGAACGTAAACTCCTAATGATTGCTAAAAAGGGGACATTTTCATATCCGTTCATATAAATTACTCACATTAGTCTACTGGGTTGCATTTTATTGCTTTTATTTGCGTGGGGTCGCTGCATCTGGTAGATCAATATAGCGCACTGATCGAGTTGTCAGTGTTGATATTTAAAGTAACAAACGTCTCTGTGTTAAATACATCTATGGGTTCTAAGTTCCTTATGCGAGTCTTTTCCATTAATTGTTTTATCCATTACTTCTCACTGTGCGCACAGTTACAAATGTGAAAGTCTCGCGGTGAAGACTGCGAGCCATGAAATGTGCCATTTTTGGGAAGCATGTTTGTGCGTTTGTGCTGTTCTTAATTTAATTCAAAAGAGCACAACATCCCAGCAAGCATTTTTTATTTTCAAAAGATGTCTAATAGACGTCTAAACATAGTCATCTTGGCTAAAAAAACAAGGCCAAATTTGGAATGTCAGTAAAAATCTAATAGACGTCTAAGAACAGGCCAAAACTAGACTAGTTGTCAAATAAACAGAAATGAATGACTACGCATATAAAGTCTGTCTAATCAGTCTATCTGACGACTAGTCTAGTTTTGGGCTATTCTTAGACATCTATCAGATTTTTACTGACAGACCAAGTTTAGCCTGGTTTTAGCCAAGCTGTCTCCGTTTAGATGTTTATTAGACGTCTATTAAACACAAAAATTGTTTGTTGGGAGTTCTCCTCTACTCGCTGCATGTTGTTTGTGTATTTCTATGGTAAATGTGGAGGGAAACTACAGGAGCCCAGATGGGAACATCAAGTGTTAGGGTGAAAAACGATTTTTATTCTAACAAATAGATGTAAACTTTACACTCGAGTTAATCAATAAATTTAATTTATCGCCCAGCTCTGTTAATGTAATGCGTTTTAACATAAAATTAACCTCACGTTTTAAATGTATAGTCTATGAATGGCAAAGAATATAACAAAAAAATAAATAAATAGCACTGATGTAAGCTACATATTTATTTGCAGAATAATTCTCAAAGTGTAAAACATTGAGAAGTACTTTTAGAAGGGCTACTTTTACTTGCTTTGAGTGGCATTAAGAACAGATACTTTTATTTTACTTGCACTACATTTTTGGCAAGCAATGGTACTTATAATCAAGCGTGATTTTTCAGTACTCTTTTATCACTGCTAATAAGAAATCTGCATTTGTTTGGCATTTTAGATAAATATGTTGAAGCCAATGTAAAAGTGTCTCATGCTAAACAGACCTATTCCACCGTCAAAACAAAACAATGCATTTATGTTTTTATAGCTTGACAAATAACCTCTGCTTAAGTCCCAGCCCAGCGATAGGCAAAGGCCTTCCACTTAAGGGAAATACACGGGGGGGGCAAAGTGCATGTTATACTGATATGAAAAACCAGAAAGCACCACAGATAACCCTGACAGCCTGATCTGAACTTCTACATTTCCTTCAATGGGTTTGTTAAGATAGGACAGACTAATTACTAAACTCATAAAGCACAGTTATTGCTTTCTATTTCGGAATGACTAAGGGTGCTTTCACACCTGTAATAGGTTTCCTTTGGTCCAGACCAAAGTTAAAAATGACACAGTGCAGCATTTTCAGCCACTTTGGTTTGGCTGTACACCAGAGTGACTACTCTGAACCAATTGAAAAAGCAGTGACAGCATCCACATTAGTCAATGGCTAGATGAAGTTCCTGAACTACATTTTAAATGCGCATTTTTAATGCACAGGAAACTCACGCACAACACACGCAAGTAAACAAAACGCGAAGGAAAAGTCAGCAGGACCTCATCACAACCTCACGTTTGTCCGTGACCTCCCATATTTGCAATAGAGAACTTTTTCTCATCCCAGAATGCACGACGCAACTGACTACGGCAGCTGGTTTAGTCCAAAAAAAGATAAGTACTTTTTGCACTTGGGTCAGTTCACGTTCTCACCACAAACGAACCACTCTAGGGTTCTTTTAACGTGTACTGAGACCACCTCCTCCAGCTGTTCTCAGTACGCTTGGTTTGGTCTGCTTTTGGTGCGCACTTGAGTACGATTTCTGCTTTCACTCCTGCCTAAACAAACTGCACCAAATAAAGCAAATGAACTGTTAAATGAAGGTGTAAAAGCATCATGTCCTAACTACAAGGCCTTTTTTTCGTGATAAATTGAGTTTGTCCAAATCATCTATGACAGAAACGCGCAAAATGTATATTTTAGAAACAGTTTCTATTTCCACAATCTCACGGCGAAACAACAGCATAAACTCCAAAGACAATGATCACCTCAGGTACTGATTATGTGCTTTATTCAGCGTTAAATGCTACCAATGTGAGTTTGAACATTATTTCACGTCATATTTATTGTCATACTATTGAAAGCAGCTGCAGATTTCCCTCAGATAAAGGCTGGGTGGTTTGGCGTAAAATCAATCTTGATTATTTGAACATTTTAAAGAGCACCTATGATGAAAATCCTCTTTTGCAAGCTGTGTGTAGGTATAGTATGTCCACAGTCATACTGGGGTGATATAAACACAATAAGTCTCTTTTTAAAAATTTCCTGACGTTAAAATAGGATCCAAATCCCTTTTATTTTGAGGCTGACCGCAACGTGGCGTAGGAGTGCGGTTTCCCTGGCCACTCAATTGATTGACAGCCACGCATTAACATGGCAACCTGGAATAAAAGATCTGTTCAGTTCGCTAGGATCAATCATCATCAAATGTGATCAAGAATGAGCTTTACAAGCTCAAAACGTTTCTAAAAAAAGTGCAACCTACTTCAGCTTTACTTTATCAGCACAGCCGCATGTCAGTACAATTATAAAAGAAGATGCTTCAATCCCAGTTTGTGGACGTTAAATCAGGTTTATGTTGTACATTAACATAACGGATATCCATACAGCAGTGAATATTAACGTGTATCCTGTCACATTTGCTGTGCAAAAACGGTGCAAAGCTAAACGCGCGCTGTCTGTGTGTGTATCTGTGTGTGTGTGTGAACTTCGTAACGACATTGTGTGTGACTCATCATTGCAACTCCACTACAAATACATCAAATAATCATTGGGAAAGTTCTTACTGTGGTATTTCTCACAAACGTTACGCGAGATCTGCTTCCTTCATGTCTGTCTGCTGTCTGACGCAGCCGAGGCGGAGATTGAGGCACACTGACAGGCACGTGAGAGCGGTGGGCGGGGCGGACTAGCATTAAAGGCACAGTCCACAAAAACAGCTACATGATGCTCAGAGCTAAAAATGGCAAACTTCTGAAAGATCTAATAAATAATCTGATGGGTGTTTTGACCGGAAACTTTAAAGATTCTGGAGACACAACATTCTGGAGACACAAAAGACTTGTTTTAAATTCGGAAAAAGGGGTAACCTAGGTGCCCTTTAACTCGATTACAATTAATAAAGGATTTAATTTATTTATTTAATTTATGCCCTTATAGTTTACTGACAGGTTTTGTACAGTAAATCTGCTCACGTATCACAAGTGAGAGGTTTTTAAATGAAGGGTGCATTCCTTAATTTTAAAATAATTGAAGGAAACACACACAATCTACGATCTTAGATTATTTATTGGACATCAACGTTGAACTAAAATAAAACACACATTGCCTAAAACCAAGTCAATTTTTTCCTATAAAAAAGGTGAAAATAAATAACCTTCACTTTTAGAAACAAATTTATTTTCAATGTTTTTCAATTTAAAAGTGGAAAATAAGCAGTATCTCCTCTAAATAAAATAACTCTTGGACATCTTGTAAATAATATTTTAAACAGTGCATTTCTTGCATCTTCTGTAAACAAATATTTTAACGCAAATGATCATTTTAATGTAATGGAAAATATTTGTGGCGCAGCTTCCAATCATCATCAACGTAGTGCAAAGTAAGGCTCAAGAATGGGTCTATGGTTCTACTTAAGCAGAGATCAGATGTGAAGTATAAATCAACCCTAACAGAGCAGGGTCACGTGACTCCACATGCAGTAAAGAAAGTAATTGAAAAAAATTAGATCGATTATAGGTTCTGAATGTCCATTTAGATTACTTTTCAATTAATCGCTCAGCCCTAGCCTCAGATCTTGAAGGAAAAAACAAAACAGTTTTAAAATTAGTCAGTGACTAATAATGTTAAATTGGTTTAATATGTATTAGACTAGAACCCTTACCAATTGTTTGGGAGTGCAGTGGCTGATATTTAAAAGAATGGATAGTATTTGTTTGTCACGTCGCATTGCGTTTGGTGAAGTATGAGTTCACAGGCATTTTTTTTATTTTTTTTATTATTTTTATAGGGGTTTTCACCTTTATTGATAGGACAGTGCAGATTTACAGACAGGAAAGTATGGGGAGCAGAGAGAGGGCAAGGGTCGGCAAAGGACCTCGGGCCGGGAATCTAACTTTGGTCGCCGTGAGCACCTGGGTGCTATATGTCCACGCACGAACCACTAGGCTATTGGTTCACAGGCATTTTTAAAGACAATGTTACAATGTTTTAGATAAGAAACAACCAGTAGATTAAACATAGCTATAATATCCCAATGATTATAACGCATTTGATCTTTACTTTACCAAAACCTTAATCAATCATCAATATAAAATTGTCAATCATCAATATATGATCATCAATGTTAAAAATTTCCATCACAACGGCCAATTTGCTTGTCACTGGAATCTTGAAATGCTTCACAAAGCCTTCACATACACTGACCTTCACCACTACAGTACATCAGGCGTACACATTTCCCTCATTATTAAACTGCTCTAGGCTATTAGGCTAAAATGATTAGATTCAGAGCACCTGGTCCAACATAAACTGTCATCAAACAAGGAGCTATTCACAACTTAACTAACTGGATCATGAGCAGATTCTCCAATTACGACCGTCAACAAGATACTGAAAATAGTCTTGCACAGGGATGTCGTCAGCAATCTCAAAGTTTTGGGTGAAAACAACACGCTCTCTGTTTGTTTAAACATGCCGTTTCAAGAGGCTGGATTCATTTCTGTGAACTGGTTCTTTTGAACGGTTCAGTTCAGAACATTCAACTCATTGATTCTTTTAGACTCATCATGGGCATTTCTAATATTCATCATATTTATAAGGCCGTTTTCAGTTTATTGCAGGCATGACTTATTCATCCATTTAATAATAATAATAAAACTGTTTCCTTGTCTGAAAGTTATCCACTTAAATAAATGGCATTTACAAAAATGTGAGTAATATTTTACTCTTAGTAATGTTGAGTATATTTTGAGTAATTTCAATATTTTGAGTAATATTTTACTCTTAAAATGGGAGTAATAATAACGTCAACATACTTCAGATGTTATTATTGTTTCCTGCCTTCTCGAAAATGAATCGTTTTCAAACAAAACTCCTCTCTATTACTTTGGTTCATTATGAGTTTCATTGGTCCATAATGTATACACTCACTAGCCACTTTATTAGGTACACCTGTTCAACTGCTTGTTAACGCCAATTTCTAATCAGTCAAATCACATGGCAGCAACTCAATGCATTCAGGCATCAAAACAGAAACTGAGGCTACAATACGCACAGGCTCATCAAAATTGTACAATAGAGGATTGGAGAAACATTGCCTGGTCTGATGAGTATCAATTTCTGCTGCGACATTCGGATGGTGGGGTCAGAATTTGCCATCAACAACATGAAAGCATGGATCCATGCTGCCTTGTAGCAACGGTTCAGGCTGATGGTGGTGGTGTAATGGTGTGGGGGATATTTTCTTGGCACCATTTAGGCCCATTTGTACCAATTGAGCATTGTGTCAACGCCACAGCCTACCCGAGTATTGTTGCTGACCATGTCCATCCCTTTATGACCACAGTGTACTCATCCTCTGATGGCAACTTCTAGCAGGATAACACACCATGTCATGAAGTGTGAATCATCTCAGACTGGTTTCTTGAACATGACAATGAGTTCACTGTACTCAAATGGCCTCCACAGTCACCATATCTCAATCCAAGAGAGCACCTTTGGGATGTGGTGGAATGGGAGATTAACATCATGGATGTGCAGCCGACAAATCTGCAGCAACTGCGTAATGCTATCATGTCAATACGAACCAAATTCTCTGAGAAATATTTCCAGCACCTTGTTGAATCTATGCTACGAAGGATTAAAGTTTGAAGGCAAAAGTGGGTCCAACCCGGTACTAGTAGGGTACCTAATAAACTGGCCGGTGATCGGGACAATGAAATGTTGATTTGAAAACCGTTCATAGGGTTTCAATCACATTCGATTTGGGGAAAACTTCACTCTGATTTGATTTTACAAATTGGTTCAACTGAATCATTAGCAAGATTCAACTAGAATGAATCAGACATTGTGATTCAGAATTCACAAAACGTAACAAAACAGTTCAGTTCAAAGAAACGACTCTTTATCAAACGATTATGTTAATAAATGGATGGCTAATTTCTACTTTTTTCTAAAAATGAAATTAATCATGTTTAGACAAATTACAAAAAACTAAATTCTAGTTAATTCACATTATTGTTTGCGCAAGTACAAAATCGGCATCAGTTCATAGATTTTTGTTCTTTACTAGTTATTTTTTAGAGTCAATCATATTCAAACTAAATTTGCTTGTGTTGAAGAGGCAGATTTCAGAGCGACTCAATTAATTGTTAATCTGAGAAACATTTGCACATTTCAATCTGTTTCTGAATTGATTTCAGAGTCAAGAACTGATTCAACTGAATCATTATCAAGAACCAACTCAAATGACTCGTTCAAACATTCAGCAACTTCCATTGTAATCCATTGTCCATTTTTATTTAGTTCAATTTAAACACTCACTGACTCCTTGTCATCTAAAGAATTTCTAATATCTTAAGGTTGCTTTTTTTGTCCAATTTTATCTCAATAATCATAAGTCAAATTAGTGTCAATGTAATTGCACACTTATTTTCAGCAAAGCCTATAAATTTAATCAAAGACTGACTTTATTATTTAATCTGAATGCTCTTACAATGTCAACATCAATTCACTTCAAATTCTATTAGTTCATCAGTTCTTGTCTAAACCGATCTAAGCTGATCATGTTTAACCTGAACAGTTTCTGCCTATCCATTTGTTTCAAGAGTTTCAGGGTAATCCTGATTCAATTTAGTGAACTGGTTAATTTGACTGAAATTAGCATCTTGTTCAGCAACTAATCAGACATTTAGCAACTACATGTGTCAGATTCAGCTGAGTGGTTCAGTTCAAAGAGCCAACTGATTCTTTTAGACTTAAATGTAATCAGTAGGTGATTTAAGGCTGTTTTTAAGAGCAAGACCAATTTAATGCACCCAAGATATACAAGTCAAATTATAGCACAAACATGCTTTGAGCATGTTAAACCCTAAAATTTATTTTAATAATTCTATTTTATTTATGTGTTTTGGTAGACAGATTTCCGTGTCAGTAAAAAAAGAGTTTGAGTTTATTCGTGTTATTCTGATTCGATTTTATTATTTGGTTCATGTGACTCAAACGAGCAAATCATTTAGACATTATTATTATTATTATTATTATTATTATTATTATTATTAATATTCCAACTGCTAAACTACATGAATAAAGTTATTAGTCGGACCAGTTAAAGCAAGGTTAACTGATTTTTGCAAATTGTTCAAATATGACATTATTCAGAAACTAAATGCATAATTGATTCTTTGGAACAATTCCGTTCAAAAGAACCGATTCACTGATTCATTTCGACTCAATCCAAATTATTAGGTTTCTAGATTAATTTCATTTGCTAATTTCCTAGTTCAGTCTGATTCAGTAAATACCACATTTTATAGAATTCTGCACTGCAAGAAAAACCAAATAATTAATAAACTTAATCTCCTGAATGAAAATGCTTGTCATTAAAAAAAACATGCTATCAATTCAATCAATATTAGCCTAGGAGTTATGAAATTAATTACAAGATTGATGATTCAAAAGTCCTTCCAGTCGTATGCTGATTCGATTAAGCAGGCTTGGTACAATTGATTCATCACCAAGAGTCGACTCAAATGAACAACTCCCTCTGATACGAATCACTCATCGTTATTCAGCACCTTTTAAAACTCTTATTTACAAAACAACGTCATATCAATAATCACACCCTCAAACATTCAATTCTCGCCTTCTGCTTTGTAATACACACGCGGCACGGGTGAACTACATAAGCTGAAATGCTACATTTGTTTAAAGGGTTGCAAACAGCGCGCAGAGGGCGTCAGATAAATTCCGCTACGTTAATACGGCACATCACCGAGCGCACGGTCATATCCGCTCCACATTAAACTGTTTAAATCAACTCCTGCACGGCTGAAATGCACGTGACGCGTGTCGCATGTCACTGCGCGCACTCGAGCAAATAATAATTGCGCGTTCTTACTGTTTCTCTGGCTTTCCTCTCGAGTGCCAACTCCTTCTGCAGTTTCTCCGCTTTATCTTCAGCACCGTCCGCCTGCTCTTGCAACAGTTTTATCTTCCGTTTGACCGCCTCCAGCGATGTAGCCGCCATCCTGACACCAAATAAGCCTCTTAATGAACGCGTTTCCTTGAGATGAACGCACACCGGAGACGCCGCTCGACTGTGTGTAAGTGCGCGCGCGAGGACGCGGAGCAACGCTTTCAGATCACACCGGAAGTGCCCATGTTTTCATAGGCGAGCCTCAGACGACGTCATTAGCATAAACTAGAGCGTGTTTCCATGTGAGAGGTGAACGTGTTTCATACGCTTTGTTTTCAGTGTGTGTATGATGCTTGTTTATTATCTGTAGGTTGTTGCAGGGGAAATGTTTGGATGTTAATTGATGTTAATTGGATGTTACTGTTTGATGTTGATTGACGGGCTGCTGGTGCTGAGACTGAGCTGTGGATGGGCTTTCAGAGGAGAGGGGACACTTGTTATTGAGCCTCCTCGGATATTTTTGGTTTGTCCTGTTGCGCCCTCTATAGGGACAAAAACAACATCGACCAGAACTGAATGAGGTTGTTGTTTTGTAAACAAATTGATATAATAATTTGCTGTATTGACCTAAATAATAATAACAACAATATATTATTATTATTATTATTATTATTATTATTATTATTATTATTATTATTGACCTAAATAAGATTTTAAAAAAATATTATTATTAATATTATTATTATTATTGACCTAAATAAGATCAACAATTTATTACTATTATTATTATTATTGACCTTAATAAGATCAACAATTTATTATTATTATTATTATTATTATTATTATTATTATTATTATTATTATTATTGTTGTTGTTGTTGTTATTATTATTGACCTAAATAAGATCAACAATATATTATTATTATTATTATTATTATTATTATTATTATTATTATTATTATTATTGACCTAAATAAGATCAACAATTTATTAATATTATTATTATTATTATTGACCTAAATAAGATCAACAATTTATTAATATTATTATTATTATTAGTATTATTATTATTGACCTAAATAAGATCAACAATTTATTAATATTATTATTATTATTATTATTATTATTATTATTATTGACCTAAATAAGATCAACAATATATTATTATTATTGACCCAAATAAGATCAACAATATATTATTATTATTATTATTATTATTATTATTATTATTATTATTATTATTATTATTGACCTAAATAATATCAACCATATATTGTTGTTATTATTATTATTATTATTATTATTATCTGTAATTGCACACAAAATATAGTATTGTATTGTACTTAGAATAATAATATCATATTATAAAGATAATTAAAATATATACATATATATAATTTATTTTAAATAAATATAGAATTATTAATAATAATAACAATATATTTAGATTAATTAATAAGTATTTAAATAACTGTACTTATGTTATTGTGCAGGAAATGTTTGTTATTATTAATGTTATGATTATTTTATATGCTTATTTTGTTAAGTTATAGCTATATAAGTAACTAATTCTGTTGTTGTACAAAGGAGGAGAAAAACTTGCTCAGAAAAATTTTATTAAAGTTATTATTATGATAATAATTATGATAATAATAACTATTTTGTTGCTTATTTTATAACAATATGTTTTATATTTGAATTATTTGTATTATAATTATGAAAAATTATTAAATCAATACAAACATACAAATATCCGTTTACACAGTACGTTTTACAATATGCTAAAATTATACATTTAATGTTTAAGTAATACATTTTGATTTTTTTATTACCAATAAATGTATAATATTTGTGTTTATTTTATTAATTAAGTATTAGCTATAGAAATAACTAATTATGTTGATGTATTTAAAGAAAAAAACATAGTTTATACTCAGAATAATGTAATTAAAGTTATTATTATGATAATATAAATTTATCAATTTCATAAAATGTAATAATAATAATAATAATAATAATAATAATAGCAATGATAATAATTATTTTGTTAATTATATCACTGTGCCACCATGCAGCCCATTGTATAATATATATTTATTTGATTAAATAACAGCAATAAAATTAACTAGTTCTGTCATTGTAAACAAAGAAAAACACACTTTATAATCAGAATAATGTTATTAAAGGAATTATTATGATGATATTCATTTATCAATTTCACAAAATGTCGTAATAATAAAAGCAAATATAATTATTTAATTTTTAATGTTACTTTTTGTACACTGTATGGTATATGTTATATTTTAATAATTTGTATTGTTAATATAATAAAATGTATATTATATATTAAACAATCCACTTACATAAGTTACATTAAAATGTTTAATTAAAATATTTAACTAATACATTTTTTATTTTTATTAACATTAATTGTATAATATTTGTTTGTTTTAATCATTTATAGCTATAAAAATAACTAGTCCTCTACATTTTAATACAATAATACATTTTGATATTTACATAGATTTACATAAATATCTTTAGCTCCAATA
Source organism: Danio aesculapii (assembly GCF_903798145.1). Lineage (NCBI taxonomy): Eukaryota > Metazoa > Chordata > Actinopteri > Cypriniformes > Danionidae > Danio > Danio aesculapii. The sequence continues at coordinate 4,702,869 of NC_079459.1, read as the reverse complement.
ATAATATAATATTAATATAATATATAATATTATTAAGATAATTAAAATGTTTATATTTATATATATATAAATATTATTAAGTTTACTTTATATTTGTTAAAAATAATTTTAATTTGACATTTCAGTAATTTAGCACCCTTGATGCAGTTCTGTTATTGTACACAAGGGGGAGTCCAAGTGCACATTATACAAAACCACACTACAAAGATCTATTATTTTTACAACAACAAAATCGACAGTTTATTCTTCTTATTACTAATTTGCCACCCAAAATTACCGTGGCTCATTTTAATCTTAAACACCTATTGCAATTCTCAAACGACTTAGAGAAAAATCTATTAAACATAGAAAACATTCAAGTTCAAATGATCCTTTCTAAGCTGTACGATCAGAGAGCTCTCTTGTATCATGCAAAGCTATGCAAATACTTGCCAAGACTTTTATTTGTCTACTCGTTCAATGCTCTGAATGCAGTTTAGTGTTGAATCTAAATGGAAGTTAAATGAAAGACTTCCAGCAGTTCAGTGTTTCTCAAAGGGCAGAGCTAGCCGAGGAGCTGAAGCAAATCTTGACCATATAAAGCACTAGGCTAAATATATACAGCCTGCCTGCTCACTCTCTTCCATCTTGGAATGCACGTCTTGCCATTTAAATCATGAATCGTGTAGTTATGTTCACATACCTTCACTAATACTCCATCTTTGATCTGAGGTATGCGGATTGTGTTTATATTATTATGCTATATAGGACTGTTTGACCTTATATTACTGATCACGAGTGATGCATGTGAGTAAAAAAAACACTTTGTGTGACACCATTTTGGTTTTATTTTTCTTATGGAATGATGTATAATGAATACGGAAGCTCGTTTCCTGTCTCGCGGTTCTAACTTCCTTTAAATCTCAAAATTTGTCCTTCTCAGAATTGCGAAATTAGCCTATGTACATCTAGGCATCGTTAGCTAACATATCGAGTTAACATATCGCAACTTTGCCGTTTTTCTCAGAATTGCATATCACACATTTTTGACTTAGAAACTCATAAATTTGATCAAACATTGTGTACCTTTCACTTTTTAAATCAGAACAGCTAATTGTGTCTTATAAATGCGTAATTCTGAGCTAAACATTCACAATTTTGACGTTTCTTCGAAGTCTGATTAAGTCTCAATTTTGACTTTTTTCTTAATTTTTCTTATTTTCAATTCAGAATTTTTCTCAGATTGCAATATAAGTTCCTTATAAATTATAAATTAATTGTAAATTACTTAAAAATAATAAATTACAACTTATTTATCGCAATTTCAATGTATAAATTCTAAATTCCAAGCTAAATTCCATTTTGCAGAATTGACGTTTTTTTTTTTTCTCAGAATTTCCAGCCTGATCTCACCAGAAAACGTAACTATTTTACATTTTGTAAACATAAGTCAGTTTAGTGGCTAATTCGTACAGTTCAGTTGTATGAAAATGTATGGTTTTAAAAAGGAAGTGTGGCACCCAACCCCGCCCCTTAACACAATCGTCATTAAGGATAAGCAAATCGTACTAAATTGTACGTGAATTCCTACGAATTAGACACTAAATCAAAAAGTTACGAAAAAGATACGAATTGCTGTGAGAATTTTATCTCGCAATTTTAACTTTAACTACAGTTGTGAACCAACATCTCACAGTTTTTACTTTTTAAATACAGAACTATGAATTATCTTATAGTTGCCGCTAATAAATTTAGAATTCCAAACATCTTGCAATTTTTTAAACTTTCCTGTTACTGTTTCTCACAATTTCAAATGATAAACGTAGTTTCAACTGCGAACTTGCATCTTGTAATTTTTTTTGCTTTTTCTCCGAATTGCAACTTTGTATCTCAAAATTGTGACATAAAACTCGCAATTACTGTAAGCTAACATCTCAAAATTCTCACCTTATCTCTGAGTTGCAACATTTTAACAAGCTTGTACTTTACATTGCGACTTTGTATCTGAATTAAACTCAGAATTTAGATTTGTTTGTTGTTGATTTCCCGGGAAAACGTAACTATTTTACATTTTGTCAGTTCAGTGGCTAATTCCTATGAATTCAGTTGTATGAAAATGTACGATTTTAAAAATGAGGCGTGGCACCAAACCTTGCCCCTAAAGCCAACCATTATTGGGGAATAAGCAAATCGGACTAAATTGTATGAGATCGTAGGATTTCATAGGAATTAGCCACTAAATCAAAAAGTTACGAATTGCGTTGATCGTGTTGGAATTTCAACATTTTATCAAGCAATTTTGACTTAAACTACAATTGTGAACCAACATCTCACAGTTTTTACTTTTTTATTCATAACTGTCAATTATCTCATACTTGCCGCTAATAAATTTCGAATTCCAAACTTTTTACCAAAATTTACTTTTACCATACCTCGCAACTTCAAATGATAAACTGAGTTTCAACTGTGCGCTAGCATCTTGTAATGTTAACGTTTTCTCCTAATTGCAACGTTGTATATCAAAATTAGACGTATAAAACTCGCAATTACAAGCTAACATTTTAAAATATTTTACGTTTTGTCAGTTTAGTGGCTAATTCGTACAAATTGTACGAAAATGTACGAATTTTAAAAGGAGGCGTGGCACCTAACCTCGCCTCTAAACCCAAACATCATTGGGGGATTAGCAAATGGTACTTAAATTGTATAAAATAGTAGGATTTCATAGGAATTAGCCACTAAATCAAAAAGTTACGAATTGCCGTAAACCTTGCGTTTTCCCCTCAGCTTTCTCGAATTTAATTTTCTCAAATCCTTCTTAAAGATTCTGACTTTGTTTTTCTCTATTTTGACAACTTCTGTGTAAAAATCACACATTTCTGAGAGGAAAGTTAGACTAGCAAAAAATACAATTAAATCGCTATCACCTTTCTTGCTTTTTTTATGCTGTGGCAAAAAACAGGCTTCCATTGTGTTATATAGTTACTTTTTAGAGTTCTCCAAGTTTCCCAAGCTACTCCACGAGCACAATATCCACAACCATTCTCACATATGATGAATGACAGACTTACAAACTAATATATAATGTGCCATGCCAGAGGTGTGAGGAAAAGATGCGTGAAGGCGGTGTGAATTAAGCTCCTTATATACTCACATCTGTGGCTTTCTTCTCAGCCAGCTCCAGCTTCTCCTGGGCATCTTTAAGAGCCTCGGAGTACTTGTCGAGTTCATCCTCAGTGCCCTTCAGTTTCTTCTGCAGTGCGAGCAGATCATCCTCAAGCTGCGCGTGATTGAGCGATTGATTGACAGCAGTGAAGGGCGGGAAACAGAGTGCGCAAGTGGAGTGGCGGGAAAGGGACCGACAGAGAAAAAAAAGACGGAAAGAAAGAGAAGTTAGGACAGGAATTACAGAAAAAAATACCTTGGTGGCGACCTCCTCGGCGGTCAGGAGCTTCTCCTCGACGCTCTGGTACTCCTCGAGCACTTTATCGCGCTCATCCTCGGTCACGCGCAACCTCTTTTCCAACTGAATTAGTTCGTCTTCTAACTAGACATGCATAAACGACAGTTTTCATAACAAATGAGGTAAATTTGTATTATATCACATTAACAAATAACGTTGAACCCTTCGTGATGTTCTGTTTGTGGTCTCAAGCGATTCGTTTAATATTTTTTGACAATGTTTGTGGAGATCATATTACCGAAGTTCATACTTTACCAGAGGGTAAAGAGTCCAAACATCCGTCAAAAGTGTTTTGGTTTGGATATTTAAAGTAAAACATACTTTTAAAACCATTAGCTGTTTAAAAAGGCCAACTAAAGCGATTAACTTAAAATTTAAAGGGAATGTTCACCCAAAATAACAGTTCTGTCATTATTTAACTAACAATAATTGAAAACTTATTAGACTTTCTGTCTTCTGTTGAACTTAATGGAAGATATTTTGTTGGAAAAGGGTAGCCATGGACTTTTTTATTCGAGATTTTTCTGCTATGAAGGTTAATTGTTAGCCTACTGGTTACCAACATTTTACAAAATATCAAAAATAAAAATTTAAGGAATGTTGGAAACCGGTACCCATTGACTTCCATAGTAGGAAAAGAAAATACTATGGAAGTCAATGTCATTATTTGCCGACATACTTCAGTACATCTTCCTTTGTGTTCAACAGTAGGAAGAAACGTTGAAACAAGTGGAGGAAAAGTACACAAAACATTATATGACCAATTAGTCATGACATAGTTTAATAAGTTATATTGAACTCAAAACAAGTTAAGCATGTTCTAACTTAATCTTATAAGTTATGCAAGCTGCTTTACGTCTGTTTAACTTAATAAGTTCAAGTAGATTCAGCTTAAAAAATTAAGGCAACCAGGATTTTTTGACAGTGTAGGTTAAATGACAACAGAAATGTCATTTTTGGGTGAACTATCCCTTTAAGGTTAAATCATCTATAGTCACTACATATTTTTGAACATTTTGAGTTTAATAAACTAATAAATATTACTGAAATATTACTGGAGAACTCACAAAAAGAATAAAACACGAGGGTTAGTAAATGTATGGCTATTTTCCTGTACAAAATAAAAACATAAAAAGTAAGTCAACACGAACATGTCATTACAGTTACAATAAGTAGCTTAAGGTATCCTTTTAATGATTATTCGTTATTTTTACACTCCTTCTATTAATATTATAATCCACTCCGGCGCAGTAATAATCCATTTATCAAGAAGCGCCCGAGACCGGCGCGTGCGCATTACGCAGAACTTTTTAAAAGTCCTGATAAAAACCGCAGACCTGTTTGCTCCTGTCCTCCGCTGCTTTTTTGTCTCCTTCAGCCTGCTCAGCTCTGTCCAAGGCGTTCTCCTTGTCGAGCTTGAGCATCTGCATCTTCTTCTTAATGGCATCCATGGCTGCTTTTGGGGTTGTCGGGCTTTGGACAGATAAATTTCCACAGAGGAGCGACGGTCAGAAGCGCTTGGGACTGAACGCGGAGCCGGAGTGCGAGTGGCCGCTTCTGTGCGCGCTCTCAAATACGCACGTTCACGGGAGGGGTGACTGAATTCCTCTCGACATTCAATACTTTTTTGGAAACAGCCGCAATGGGCTGCTTCTCCAGGCCCCGAGTATTTTTTATGGATCTGGGTGGCGATTCGCTGCTGCTCGACATTTGACCGTTTATATGCCTAAATAAGGGGAGTGATGGGCCAGGCGAGCACACGCGCGCGCAGCGGGATGGAGACGCGTTTCCGACGCGCAGAACCCAACACTGAGAGCTCGAGACGCAAACATCGGATGGGGGTTTCATTTTATGGAAAATGTTGCTTATTATGATCATTTGGAGCATCTTCTTTAAAAGCATTTCATTTTATCCATTGACCTCCGAATGTTCGTTGGATACTGAAGTGGATTTTTTTGTTTGTCTATATATATTTTTATATTTATACTTTTTTTGTATATAAACTTTTATATATAAAAAAGCATCAGATGTTACAAAACAAATATATTTTTCTTGTCGAATAATTTGAATATCAACTTTTTAAATGGGCTTAAATATTTAAATTAAATACTTTAAATAAGATTTATGTATTTTTTTTATTTAATTAACTGTATGTATTCTAAATATTCATTGCATTATTTAAAAAAAACAATAATTAATAAAAATAATTAATAATACATTAACTGGTACATACTAAATCCAGAGGAATTATGTTAAGTTACACAATTTTATTCATTGAATTTTTTTATTATTAATTAAACAGCAGCTTCTTAGAACTGGGTTTATATATATATATATATATATATTAGTCAGCAGTTCTAAAACTAAAGTATGCCAGGAAATAATGACATTGACTTCCATCGTATTTTCTTTTCCTACTTTGGAAGTCAGTGGCTGCCAACATTACTCAAAATTTTATTTTTGATATTTTGAAAACTTTTGGTAACCAGTAGGCTAACAATTAACTTTCATAGCAGAAAAATCAAAGTCAGTGGCTACCTTTCTCCAACATTCTTCAAAATATCTTCGTTTGTGTTCGAAAGACAACAGAAGCTCAAATAATTTTGGAACAACTGGTTAAAAGATGACAATATTTTTTGGGAGGTAAACTTTTAAGTGAATCACTTTAGTTGGCTTTTTAAGTTTTGCTTTTTAAAAATCCATTTTGGCGGATATTTGGACTCTTTAACCCTCTGTGGTATAGTAGGATCTTCAGTAATCCGTAGGATATATACATATATATATATATATATATATATATATATATATATATATATATATATATATATATATATATATATATATATTTAGTAGGATTTTTAACTGTTTCAAAATAAGCTTCTTCTGTTTACCAAGGCTGCATTTATTTAATATTTAATCAACAATAGTGAAATGTTATAGCACTATAAAATAACTGTTCAAAAGTAGTTTATCATTTAAATTAATTATTTATTCCAGTGATTTTAATGATGAATTTTCAGCTTCATTACTCCAGTCTTCAGAGTCACATGATCCTTCAGAAGTCACTCTATTTATTATTATTATTATTATTATTATTATTATTATAAATGGTAATAGTAATAAAAGCAATAATGACTGGATTAATAACTACATACAATAAGGAAGCAGTTATTTAAAATTGTAATAAATATTAAAAAAAAAATATATATATATTACATTTAATAAATGCAGCCTTAATGAACAGAAAATTCATTGATAATGCATAAAAAATGGTAGTATATATATATATATATATATATATATATATATATATATATATATATATATATATATATATATATATAAAAATGTTGTATATAAGATTAAAGAATAAACATTAAAAAAATTCAAACTTTCATATATAATTATATAAAAGAAGATAATAATATATCAGATGTTACAGTGAGAAACAAATAAAATTAACTTTTAATTCCTTTTCTTGTCTTTAACTTTTCTTTAAATATACCCATAGACACAAGTGTATATATATATATATATATTTGAGAAGCAATAGTTAACAACTAAATTAATAAGAAGTATTATTGTTATTATTAATCACAGTGGCACAGTGGGTAGCGATGTCGCCTCACAGCAAGAAGGTCGCTGGTTTGAGTCTCGGCTTGGTCAGTTGGTGTTTCTGCATGGAGTTTGCATGTTCTTCCTGTGTTGGCGTGGGTTTCCTCCGGATGCTCCTGTTTCCCCCTCAGTCCAAAGACATGTGGTACAGGTGAATTAGATAAACAAAATTCTGTGAATGAGAGTGTATGGGTGTTTTCCAGTGATTGGTTGCAGCTGGAAGGGCATCCGCTGCGTAAAACATTTGCTGGACAAACTGGTGGTTCATTTCACTGTGGCGACCCCTGATTAATAAAGGGGCTAAGCCGAAAAGAAAATGAATGAATGAATGAATTGTTTTTATCATCCTCATCATAATCAATAATAATATAATTAAATGAAGTTACTATAATATTTTGTTAAAAAGGAAATACATCAGTGGATTGTGTGAGCCTGGTGACCTGAGAGTCATCGTACTTTACTTTAATAACTTACTTAGCATAAAAACATCCATCACAACACTCACGTTAAACTGCTGGATCAGGAGTTTAGATGTTAAAATAGCATGTCATCTGTCTGCTCCGAGTCTTATCAGAACTCTAACGTGCCTTTGTTTCAACACTAATACACAATACAAACACACAAAAACCTCTGCATGGGCTTATAATGTCATCAGCAGCCTTTATGTCCCCCATGACAGATGCAAGAGGAGCTTCGTTTGTTTCTTGGTGAGAGCGAGCGCTCGGACTCTCTCTGTTATCCTTCAGTCTGCCCTTCTCCTCCTTACAAGCTTCTCAGAGTATTTTTAGGGCACTCTTAATGCCCGAGCACCTGGCCCAGTCTGTAAATTGTACATTTCCAAACACTTACACATGTGGTCAAACATAATGTGATAATTCCCTAAAATAACCCCATGTCTCAAATATAACGCACAGTTGTCTTGTACTATTTTTGCTTTGTTGAAATTGTGCAGAAGCAAGTCATTCTTGGTGTCGAAAAATGACGGATTTCCATAAAGGTGTCTTGATTCTAGAGAAGGTTGCTGGTTCCAGTCTCATCTGAACCAGTTGGCGTTTCTGTGTGGAGTTTGCATGTTCTCCCCGTCTTGGCGTAGGTTTCCTCCGGGTGCTCCAGTTTCCCCCACAGTCCAAACACATGCGCTATAGGTGAATTGGATTAACTAAATTGACCGTATGGGTGTGTGTGTGTGTGAATGTGAGAGTGTATGGGTGTTTCCCAGTACTGGGTTGCGTATGGAATGACATAAGCTGCGTGAAACGTATGCTGGAATAGTTGGCGATTCATTCCACTGTGGTGACCCCTGATAAATAAGGGACTAAGCCGAAGGAAACTGAATAAATTTGTGAAAATGGAAAAAAATTACGGTGAATTAATTTTTCGTTGTCATTCGGCATAAAAGATGCATACAAAAATGAAACAGCACTCATTCTGACTCTTATTAAAATATATAAAAGGATAAAGCAATCATACAATTCTTATTACATTTGATATTATTAAAGCTTCTTGTTGATGAAAAAAAAATCAGTAAATTATTACAATTTATACTCTTTAAACAGTCTTTTAATTCACTGTAAAAATGCTGGGTTCCAAACCATTGAAATGTGTTGGGACAACATGAAGGAATTAAGTTAACTTATTAGTTTTTACAAATGTAAGTGGATTGAACATTAAACAATTAAGTTGTCACAATAAAAACTCAAGAATTGTGTTGTTGCTGCTCATTTTAAATAAACAAACAACAAACGTCATTTTATTAGTGTATGCCATCAAATAGTTTTTTGGGTAACACTTAATAATAACTACACACTATAAATCATTTATTAAGCATTAGCAAATAGGGAATTCATTATCTGTTAAGCCTTAACTCTACATTAATAAGCGTTAGTAAGCAGTTTATAACTGCAGCTACAAATGTTGTATTCTTGACTTACAAACGTATTTATAATGTGCTTAATAATTGTACTTTCTTACTTTGTTAATGATTTATTTTTCATTACTAAATTAGGTATTGCATTATTTACAAACCAGTTGAATTTAAAAGTAGTTGAGGGTTTTTAGGATCATTCAGAATGAGTTAGTAAATGATTAATAAACTATTGAAATCAGCGTTTATATGTCTTATTATTCAGGCATATATTAAGGGTTACTATGTATGTTAATAAATGCTTTATTAACTCAACTTCATCCAGTTTTGTGACCTAATCTAAAGTGAGGACTATTAATGCTTTATAAATCCCTTATAAATGACAAATAAAGGCTCAGTTAAATTCTAAACAGGATAAATGACATTATTAATTGCTTTTCATTTAAAGATACACAAATAAAACTGTACTTCAAATAAAAAATAAATCTGCAACCTGATCTAAAATAAAATAACTGTAGAGTTTAAACATTGCATCTTATTATATTGTTAAATTATTATATTGTTGTTGTTGTTTTATCCAGTTTTATGTCGTATATTGACACTCCTGTTATTTGGCAATGTTTAAACTTTACAGTCATTTTATTTTTTTTGGAAAAGATTGCAAAGATTATTGTTTATTTGATTCTGAGCCTTTATTTGTCATCTATAAGGGATTTATAAAGCATTAATAGTCCTCACTTTAGATTGGGTCACAAAACTGGATGAAGTTGAGTTAATAAAGCATTTATTAACATTTTAGTTAACTATTAGTATATGCCTGCATAATAAGATATGTAAATGTTGATTTCAATAGTTTATTAATCATTTACTAACTCACTCTGAATGATCCAAAAAACTCTCAACTACACTTAAATACAAACGGTTTGTAAATAATGCAATACTTAATTTAGTAATGAAAAATAAATCATTAACTAAGTATGAAAATACAATTATTAAGCACATTATATAGGTGCTTTTAAGGCAAGAATACAGCATTTGTAGCTGCAGTTATAAACTGCTTACTAACATTTATTAATGTAGAGTTAAAGCTTAACAAATAATGAATTCACTAGATGCTAATGCTTAGTAAATGATTCATAGTGTGTAGTTATTATAAAGTGTTACCGTTTTTTATTGTTGTTTAAATTTGCTTGAAAGAATTCCTGGAATAAAAACTATTGTTACCCTGAATGACATTTTACAGGCTTTCTTCTATAGATCATGGTAAAAATGTATGATCATCATTATTATTTTTAAAAAACAAGCTTTGCATAAACTACACTGTAAAAACTGCTGTGTTCCACACAATTCCTTCATCTTGTCTCAACACAAATTAATTAAGTTCACTTCACCGTTTTTGAAAATTTAAGTGGGTTGAACATAAAAGAAGTTGTCCCAATCCTTATATTTATAGGGGTCCCAAATCCTTAAGAATTGTGTTGTTTCAACTCATTTTAAGTAAGTTTGAACAAGCAGCAAAAGTCCTTTTTGAGTGTCGCTTAATTGTCATAAAAATAATGCAAAAAATATCAGTTGACTTTTTAAAAAATTTTGTTAACCCAACATTGGGTCAAATAATAGACAAATTCAATGCCTGGTTAATTTAAAACAATTTTAAATAAATTTTTTTTAACTTAACTGTTGGATTAGTCCATATTTGACTCAAATATTTGTTTAAAACAACCCAGCATTTTTTAGAGTGGTCTTAATTCATATTGAATTCCAAAAATATATTCCAAAAAAACTATAAATATACTTTTTTTCATGACATCACACATTCATAAGAGTCTATTTGACCAATGGGTAAATTATACGATAAATAATTGATCATTAAATAATGTCATACAATCTTATACAGAACGATATACAGTACAAGAGACACAGTTAAACTTGAATGCAATCCAAAGATATGTGCTCTGAAAAAAATGCTGGGTTCAGCACAATTCCTTCAGGTTGTTCATTCATCCATTTTCCTTCGGCTTAGTCGCTTTATTCATCAGCAAATGCCCTTCCAGCCGCAACACAGTACTGGAAAACATCCATACACACTCATTCACACACATACACTACGGCCAATTTAGTTTATTTAATTCACCTATATATAGTGCATGTCTTTGGGGGAAACCGGAGCACCCGGAGGAAACCCACGCCAACACGGGGAGAACATGCAAACTCACACAAACGCCAACTGACCCAGCCGGGGCTTGAACCAGTGACCTTCTAGCTGTGATGCGACAGTGCTAACCACCGCGCCATCGTGTCATCCTCCTTCAGGTTGTCCCAACACAAATCAATTTAGTTAACTTAATTACTTTTACAAATGTAAGTAGATTAAACATAAACATACTAATGTATACTAACGACTACTTTTTTTAAAGATTTATTTTTTGGACTTTTTGCCTTAGATAGGACAGTATTTCAGACAGGAAGTGAAGTTGGAGAGAGGGGGTTGAGACAGGAAATGTTATCAAGCCAGGATTTGAACTCGGGACACCCTGAAGTGCTGCTGCACCATATGTCAGCGCGCTAACCACCAGGCTATTGCACCGACATACTAACGACTGCAGACATACTAATGACTTGATGTAGGATACGCTGTAAAAAATGCAGAGTTCCACACTCAATTCATTCAAGTTGTCCCAACTAAAAACGATTGTTAAAATATAAAACATTTAAGTAGATTGAACTTAAAATAATTAAGTTGTCCCAAAAAAAACCTCAAGAATTGAGTTGATTCAGCTCATTTTAAATAATTAGTTTGAACAAGCAGCAAATATATATATATATATATATATATATATATATATATATATATATATATATATATTTTTTTTTTAAATATAATTATACATATATTTGAGTGTGTTTTCTTGTTTATGACAGACAGACGCCTATTTTGTCATAATTCACACCACTAAACCATTTACACTTTATCCACATGTGATGAATACTAGATTCAATGCTACATATAAACTGAAAAAAATTATTCAAAGATTATTCCTTGGATTTACTCAATTTTTTACGTTAAGTGGTTGTAAACAATTTATTTGGGCTGAATTTAAACAAACAAATTAAGTTGAACATTATTAAATTTAATTTGTTTGTTTAAATTCAACACAAATAAATTGTTTGCAACAGTTTCGCATGCAACACTTTTTTCAGTGTATTATAAACAAGCCAAAAATTGACTAAATATGTCTAAACATTTAAAGTCATCAACAAATTTGTCGATTTCCTTTGAATGTCATTAAAGGGAACAATAGATGTTAAGTCTGTATTTTGGACAACAAATATCTGATTTGGGTTTTTCTAAATGAAATGCAGACCTCTAAACCAGTTTTTATTTGAAAAATCTGGCAACATCTGGTTGGTCGTTTGTCAAGTAAGTCTTTGACACAGATCAAGATGTTTTGTCAAACTAGTTTCTTACAGTGTGAGCCGATACTTGAGTTGGCTTTGTTGGACTCTTATTAAACACTGTTTATACGAGGATCATTTTGGATTAGTCCACAATTCCCCATATACACATTCATAGTGACAGGCCGGGTAGAGATGAGAGGGGAAGTGTTATCTGAAACCCTCTAATATTCAGCTTTCTCCAGTCCAACTATTACAAATCACACAGTTTATATGTGGAAAAATACGCAAGAATGAAACAGACCGATGGACATGATTATCTGATTGTGTTTGCCAGCATTATAAAAACGTGAACGCACAAAAGATAGTTTTTTTTTCCCCTTGGAATTACAATTAAAAGATTATTAAACACCCTTAATGCAACTTTGAATTCACAATTCTGACTTTTTGTGGAATTACCATTACATTACGGATGCCCTTCCAGCTACAACCCATCACTGGGAAGCACCCATACACACTCATACACTATGAACAATTTAGCTTACCCAATTCACCTATAGCGTGAATTACTTAGACTTAGATTTTTAGACTTAAAACTCAGAAAAAACTGAAAACTGTGAGATACATTAAGTCAGAATTGCGAGAAAGCCTATAAAATCCAACACAAGATTTTAGTTTGCATTAGAAAACACTATCAGTTGGGTTTAGGGAAGGAATGATATATCATGCACGATAACAAACCAACCAGCTTCTCTCATGGGCGGTCAGGAGAAGGACGCTAATATGCACAGAAATGTATACAACGGCCTCTGGTGGATTTATAAGAAATAGCATGTATGACTGAAAAATTGTGCCCCAGTAACGTATTTGAGGTTCTTACCATGCCCTGTGTACATTAAATAGTGTATTTGTGAAAACAAAAAACTGTAAGAAGACGTTATCCAGCGTACATATTTGTCGGTTCTTAAAAATGTAGCCCTGGGCACATATTTCCAATGAGCCAGGGTCGATAAGCTCACAACTGTGTAAAATAAAGTCAAGTTTCTAATATAAATAGTTTAAAAAGTTTTATCTCAGAGTTATATGTCATTTTCTTTTAACTATGAGAAAGAAGAGGCAAAATTATGAGGTAAAAAAGTAGCAATTACATGTTTTGTTTACTATTTAAAATCCTGTTGCAGAACAAACCATCCATACGCAGGAATCATGATAAGGAAAGCTGGATTTCCCATGGAAAGGAGATTGTTTATGTATTTCTGTTGAAATCCTCTGGGTTTCAGATGGTTTATCATCTCCTGTCATCATCTCCAATGGTAAGACACTCATTGGTTTTATGACACATCCATGCTGCCATCAGATGCATGTTTATCTAAATCGGCGGACCCTCGGGATGTGACTTTAGATGTCCTTTCCCAAACTGCTATTAAATACACAGAGGGGAAAAGTCGACTGTTGTGTTGTTTGGCTGTATTTCAATATCACAATTGAATTGTGAGCTGTAAACAGAATTACAAAGCAAACAATGAAATCATGAATCACCCATTTACAAAACATGCATTATTCACAACATCTAAATGTGTCTTTGGTGTTTTCAGACTGCAGTATCTCCTTCGGGCTCTGCTAATGACGGTCCGGAAGTTTCTGAGGGAGGTCACACTTAAGCATGTCTACTGAGGATTATGGAATGAAAGGCAGAGGAAACCAGAGAAGCTGACGAGAACAAGAGTCCTTTTGCATAGATGATCTTCATACTTTAATATAGAACTGCACATTTAAAGTTACAGTATATTTTAAGCCGTGAGCCATATTAAGTGATACTATTTATTTATAGGGTTTTTGATTTGATTTTGATTGATTTGGTTTGAGTAGGGACCTACAGTGTATCATTTGTCCACATTTCCTATATGAATGATACTTTAAATCATTTGGTTTAATTTAGATTTGCAGTATTATATGGAGAGCATGGAACACAAAATCAGTCCAAAGTGTACATTTTCTGAAAGCTGAAAGAATAAGCTTTCCATTAATGTATGGTTTTGACTTCCGGTATGGCGTTGGAACGAGTGGCAGTGTAGATTGAGAGCTCCCAGACAGACATATTATACTCCCCGAATTTAACCAGATATACTTGTTGAAACTAACGAACAAACATGGAGGGGGATAAGCAACGAAAGGCTAAAAGTAAATTACCTCAAAAGCCCGAGAAACATGGGAAACAAACGACGGAAAACGAAAGCACCGCTGGTGAACACGAGGCCGAAGATTCCTCTCAAGCGTGTATCGATGCTATATACGCTGAAATTAAAGCTATCCGATCGGATGTGAAGACGGAGTTAAACAACTTTCATGAGACGCTTCTTACAGAAATGAAAACTGACTTGACAAACTTCAGAGCGGATATCAACCTTAAACTGGATGAAATCGCCACAGATCTGAAGGACGCGATGGGTAGATTGGAGGAGGCCGAACAGAGAGTGGTGGATTTAGAGGACTGGAGCACCGGAGCTAAAGAAGTGCTATGTCACACCCCTTGAAACCCAACAGAAAATGCAGACTAAACTGACGGATATCGAAGCAAGATCTCAGCGAAACAATATACGTTTATACGGAATCCCGGAGGAGGCTGAAGGGAACAACATACAGGAGTTTATTGAATGTTTCATCAAGATGGAATTATCCCTCTCCGATATCGAATTTGGGATACAGCGTTGTCACAGGGCGCTCGGCCCCAAGCCGCCGCCGAATGCTAATCCCCAATCTGTTGTGATTTAATTTCTAGAATATAAAACCAAAGAATTGGTGCTTCGTTCGGTTTGGAGAAAAAAGGAAGTTCACTTGAATGGTAAATGAGTGTACTTTGACCAAGATTACCCCGCGGAAACCCATTAATGTATGGTTTGTTTAGATTAGAACATTTTCAACACGATTTCCCAGCAATTCATAACTTTTTGATTGAGTGGCTAATTCGAATTAATTTGTATGATCTCATGCGTATAAATTAGTACGTTTTGCTTATCTCCCAATGACGGTTGGGTTTAGGGGTGGGGTTGAGTGCCACGCCCACTTTTTAAAATCGTACATTTTTGTATGACTAAACACATACGAATTAGCCACTCGTGAGATCAGGCTAAAATATTCGGCTGGTACTGTTCTGTAAAATCTAAATATTGAGAAAATCAAGTGCTTATGCACATCACTAATTAAAAAATAATAATTTTGATATATGATACAGCTAGACATTTACCATATATGTTCATAGAACATGATACTTACTTAATACTCTTATGATATTTGGCTTAAAAGGAAAAGCTATCATTTTGACCCTTGCCAAAAATGTACCAGTGCAACATTTAAGACTGGTTTTGTGGTCCATATGTGGGGTCAGTTATTAAAGGGGCAACACATCTCAGACTGAATAGACTCTGAAGCAGACTTGTATACTGCCACCCCTTAACAAGCTAACAACAGATGCCGAGGTAGAGGCCGAAGGGTGAGGATGTGAGGAAATACGGGAGTGTTGGCAGGTATGTTTTGGATGCAGCCAACATTTATAATGAACACAAAAAACTATCTAGCAACCACCCAGAATATCCCCTTAGCAACCACAGAAAGCATCCTAGCAACTGCGTTGCAACCAGCGACCACCCACAACACACCTGAAGCAGTGCCCTGTTAACCACCTAGGGACTACTCAAAGCATTATCACAATACCCAACATCATTCATTCATTTTCTTTTCGGCTTAGTCCCTTTAGTAATTAGAGGTCGCCACAGTGGAATGAACCGCCAACTTATCCAGCACATGTTTTACGCAGCGGATGCCCTTACAGCTACAACCCATCACTTGGAAACACCCATACACACTCATACACTACGGACAATTTAGCTTACCCAATTCACCTATAGCTTGTGTCTTTGGACTGTGGGGGAAACCGGAGCACCCAGCAGAAACCCAGAACATGGGAAGAACATGCAAACTCCACACAGAAATAGCAACTGATTCAGCCGAGGCTCAAACGAGCAACCTTCATGTTGTGAGGCGCTTATGCTAGCCACTGCACCACCGTGACTGCGCCACTGTGACACCTACCCAACATCAATGGTCTCAAACTAGATCCTGAAGGGCCACCTCCAACTCACACCTGCATCTTAGTCTCTAGTTGTCTTGAACACCTTGATTAGTTGGATCAGCTGTGTTTGATTAGGGTAGGAGCAAAACTGTGCAGAGCTGTGCAAAGCTGCGGCCCTCCAGGAATCCAGTTTGAGACCTATGCCCTACATCAGGGACAAAACTGGGTCCTGGAGGGCCAGTGTCCTGCAAAGTTTAGTTCCAACCCCAATCAGACACACTAACTATTCAAGCTCTTACTAGGCTTTCTAGAAACACCCATGCAGGTATGTTGAGGCAATTTGGAGCAAAACCCAGCAGGACACCGGCCCTCCAGGACTTTGGACACCCCTGCCCTACCTGATACAGTTTTTGCATGGGAAATTTCCAATTATTTTCATCAGAAAATAAAAGGTTGTTTTAGATCATATGAAAATTTCAGCAAAACTCCCAAAAGTCTCACTAAAGTAATCCGCTTAACCCTCAATTTACCTCTGTGGCAGGAATCAGTCAAAGTTTCCCAGAGAATTCATTCTCAATGACAAACCTGACTTTTCTAAGGAGTCTTTGGCCCTCCTTGGATACCATCTGAGCGGCTCTGAGAAACTGCAGTGTGTATATATAGAGCGGATTAACCAGTGCCATGCTGGGGTAAATTCATCCTGGACAGCAAATAGAGACGGGGTGTGTGAGTGGCAGAGGTGCAACCCGACCCCGTCGCAACACACACATATCAAGGGGGCGATGACACACAAGCGTACACTTGCTTGCACTCTCTCATGCCAGTGAAACAGAACCCCGCGATAGTTATCACTGGAGGAACGACCAGACACATGTGCATTTAATAACAAGCTCACGTATCGCTTACACTGAGGTTTCACCAAGCCAGGCTGAGTTAGTATACAACATGCTGGAAAAATGAAAACTCTATCACCACTCGTGTAATCAGCAACTCTGCTATAATGATTATGTTTTTATCATGTAGAACACAGATTGGAGTTATTTAGCAAAAGTCCAAGCTACTCTTTCCCAAGTTGCTCAAGATGTCTGGAAAAACTTACGGGAATATTGTTATTTTAATATACGTAATGCTAGAACATGTATGGAGAAAAAAGACATTGATAAGAAATTGATTGAATTTGTTGATGGTTATGAATAAATACGTATTTGGGGGGCATTTTGGCAAGTACACGCAATTTATTTTCATCCGCTTTTCCAGGGACGGGTCACGGGGGCAGCAGTATTAGGAGAGCACCTCAGACTTCCCTCTCCCCAGACACTTCCTCCAGCTTTTCCAGGGGGATCCCAAGGTGTTCCCTGGCCAGCCGAGCAGTGTTGCCAGATTGGGCGGTTTGAATTAGTAAAAATTTGGGCGGTTTTGCACCGGCGTGCCCCCCCAGCCCCAGACCCCCCCAGAAGTGTACAGAAAAAAAACAAACACCTGTGAAGAAACTCGACACAGAGGAACATATAAACCTACTGTCAGCTAGTGTTTCGGAAGTGTTATTGCAGAGCAACACAAACAGCGCGCAAAAGTATAAATGCAAGGCATGCGCTGTGGGTCATGCCGATCACTTGACGCAGAAGTAGAAACCAAGCTTAAAAACACAAGCAAGAAATGGCCACCTATTGGTCTGGCATGCAGAATACAGCGTGGGGGTCATGGAAAATGAATGGGGATCATTTTAACAACACTGTCATCTGTACTTGACACTTTTTCTTTTTTAGTAAATTGCTGTCATGTAAATGTACCATTTGTGGAAACACCATACATCCTAACCATAATGACAGAAACAAAAAAGACATGACACCAAAAATGTCTTTCTCTGCCACTGACCACAATAGATTTGTCAAGCTTTTTATTCTGTCCTTCATTATAATGAGGCAAGGCAGCATTTTTACAATATTTCCAAGCATCCACTTTACCTCAGGTCTCTTACACTCGGATTAAGCTGTTCCCAAGTTGTTATCTGTCAGTAAAGGAACTGCCTGGTCATAAAGATGGTGAAGGAAATAAGCGGACAAACTCCTCTGCATTTCAAGTCATTCACGATAATGTGAAAAACAAGCAGCTTTGGCAGTGGAATGTGAATCATTTGAGGGTTTTTTGTTGTTCCTCTTTAAAAGTCTGTGTGATGCGGGTGGCAGTCATAATGGTTGAATAGTTTCGGGCTTGCGAGGGTTCCTCCCTAGGAAGGGTTTGTTTGTGTTGCACTAACACAGCTGGAGAAAACTGGAGTCGTATCTCATGCAAGACAAACCACCATAATCTTGCCAGAAAGGTAAATTCAGATGTGACAAGAGATGAAGAATTATCTTTGGTGAATGGGGAGGTCTGAAACCCAAATGTTGCTTGCTGGTCATCAAACCTTCTAACAATGAATTCTGCACAGAATTCCCTGAAGTTCAAGCACTCCAGAACTTGGCCACAGTTGGGAAGGAGTCAATAACGCACTTACTGGAAGTTTGCCTTTGCATCCACAAGATAAGAGATTCCACAACAGCATTAGGGCCGGATGGAGAGCAGGAATTCTCCATCACTGATGGGCCTCATTTGGGAGGTTCATCTTGATAAACTCCACTAATCCCTCCTCACCTTTAGACGAGGGATGTATGAAGCCATCTATTCATTCATCCATTTATTTATCCATCCGAGCCAAATCCAGAAGCAGATGCTGGACACTTGCTTCCTTTAGTGAACTTGACATTAAGTCAGTTTAGCACGTGTGTTGGGGTACAAAACATGTCGCTGACAGACCTCCATCAATACTTGCCCCATTTTTTCCATTCCTGGATGTCAGTAGGTGAAAACTTTCCATGGGAGCGGTTGGAGAAGATCTTCCCATATATGGAGCCGGGAGCTGACATGATGAGTTCTTATGTTGAGTTTATGGCTTCCTAAATAGTTTGGTTTCCATTTCACTGAGCTATAAAACCTCTGGGTATGTGCTTGTCTCTATTATTTATCATGCGTCATGCTCATCTAGCCCAGTCAGGACAAATCAAATCAGGCTAATTGAGGAGACGGGACGGTTTACCTGAGGATACGTGCATTTTTGAAGTAGCTCTTTATTGGTGTGTGATCTCAAGACGTATGCTGTGTTCATAGCAAATGTGAATTTCACGAGTTCACACTTGCAATAGTTTCAGAATAAAGCGTATTTGGCGTGCTGTCTGGAGAGAGGGCTCTGAGCTCGGGGAAGACACCCAAACTCGAGTTATTCCCCTTATCAGGAAACAGAGAGGAATTGGGATTCGAGCGAAGTATCTAGCCTGGCCCCAGAACGCTCCCCCCAGGATTGTAATGCTTAAGAGGGGAGGTGACGGGGTGGTGGAGGGATGCTAAAGTCGTAAGATGCTGCAGGTAAGACAGCTTTGGTATATATAGGGGTTTGGTCAAAAATTGATTGGATAATAGAATAATTGTCAATGACGTATTTGATACTGAAACTTCTGCGCGTGCTCCTCCCGAAATTTGTTTATAAAACATCACTTAATTAATTGTGCAAAGTAGATTGCATACAAAGTCAATGCAAACATGCGGATAGATGCGAATTTCCATCAGAAGACTGTGAAGGGAACTGGTTTTCCCATGAACACACAGAATTCGCAAGTGGAAAATTAACGCGAGGTAATAAACATCTCATGAGTAATTTAGAGAGAGTGACATGATGCTCCTTCCTTGACAGTATGGTAAAGCTTCGTCTTGCATTAAAAATTATCCAATGTTTTTGTACATTATACACTAGCACTAACACATCAACACAAATATCCAACCCAGGCCCATTCTGAAAATGTACCCCTATATACATTACTGAAGAACATTAAATACATCCCAGGAGCTACGTTTTTTTTTTTTGCTGCAGTTTTTGTTTTCATGAATCCACCAGAGGCCTCTGTGTATGCTTTTTCAGATCTCAAATTTCTCTCGCAAGTGCCATTCGCGCCTGCTCTTCTCACATAAGTCCACCAGAGGCCGCTGTTGACTGAATGACCGATCGACTAACCCACCCTACTCTTTCCCTAAACCCAACCAATAGTGTTTTCAAAAGCACAGATTGACCCGCCCACCCACTTCCCTAAACCCAACCAACAGTTTTCAAAAGCAATCCAGAAAAAGAAAAGCCTTTGCCTGATTTTTACCACGTTTTCAGATTTTACCACATTCTCTCTCTGTTATTTACTTGTTTATTTATTGTTTGGCTTCTGTTTTTGTTTTACCTGCTTTCTGGAACTGTTCTTTGCCAGACTCAAACTCCGTCATTGTGGTCAACTCCTCTCTGCATCTCAAGTTCGCTGACGTACATGGCGAGCCACTAGACAAACTGGTAACAGCGGAAAAGCCTTCCATACGGAGGTAAGCGGTCAGCTGGTAAGCGCGAAAAGGAACGGGGCCATACCACCACATAGCATTCGTAAAGACGAAATGCAGCCATACGTACCTCTAGCTACATAATTGGCGAATGTATACTGAGCTACGTTTTCAGAATGAGCCTATGTTGCAATAATCCTAACACCAGTCCATATTGGAATATATTGTGAATTCAGCTGCAGGAAACTGAAGAATGCTATTTGTCCAAGTTATCATAGTGCTACATCAATATGCTGACTTTTTTGTCAACAATATGGAGGACGTCAATGCCAATAGCCTAGTGTTAGTGTGTCGACACATAGCACCATGGTGCTCACGGCGACCTGTGTTCGATTCCTGGCTTGAGGTCCTTTGTCGATCCTTTCCCTCTCTCTGCTCCCCACTCTTTCCTGTCTGTAAAATCTCCACTGTCCTATCCAAACCCCTAAAATAATAATAATAAAACAATATCGAGGATAAGAGAGCTCTCGAACTTTACCCAATATATTTTAATTTGTGTCCTGAAGATGAACGAAGGACTAACGGGTTTGGAACGACATGTGAATGAGTAATTATTGACAGAATTTCCATTTTTGTGTGAACGCCAACACCAAGACCTAGTTAAATATATTGAACCCTTTGTGAGTTTATCATTTGTGTTTCGCTCTAGCCAAAATATAACATCTAGAAAAAAACATGCACATGACACAGACTCTCTGTGGTTTACTTGCGCTATCAGGGATGTGGTTTCGAGTGAGTAAGGCACACACACTCAGTTGTACACACACAGACGAGATGTGTTTTGAGCGAGACATACCAAACGAACACACACACACCTCTTGACAAGCTGTCGGCTCACCATAGATCAGGCCCTCGTGACCCTGTCAGTGTTTGTTCAGATGTTGTGACTGTTCTGGTGTCAGTCTCGGTGTGGCCTTTACACTTCCTGATGGAGAGCTGGAAGATATGGGAGAGAAGCCAAGATTGGTGATCTAAAGCCCTGCTCACTCTGTGCCATTTCAGTGCGATTTTGAAACAAATTCGGGACATCTGAAAATATTCCTGTTCATCAGCATGGGCCATGGCCAGGCCCGGATTGGCTAATCGGGAAGACCGGGAGAATTCCCGGTGGGCCGGTCTGTTTTTTGGCATGAGGGCCGGTGTTCCTAGTTGCTTGCACTCTCAGCAGTCGCACTGTTTTCATTTATTTATATATTTGACCATAGCCTTACTCTTTTTACTCATTATTTTTTCAGACATTATTTTATTTGACAATCCAGTTCTTGATTCTGCATTGTTGAAGCATAGTGGATTTGTTTTGAAGCACTTCACCTCAAATGTTATTCCTTCCTCTATTTTATCTAGAGGATAACTGACCAACAAAAATATATAAACAGAGAGACAAACTATATACGAAATTCGTTTTAAAAATTATATTTTTGTTTGAGCCTGTCCGCTAGGCCTGCTTTACTGTGCGTGTGGATGATTTTCGCTCAGTGGGAAGTAAGGATTTAGTTAATGCTTTACTAATTATATCACAATCTTCTGTCATATATTTGCACATTTTTATAATATGTCATAATTTTAAAGATTACACCTCGAGCGTCTGATTTTCCCTTGTTGCTGATGTGCTTTTATTACATTTAGATTTCAAATAAATATTACAATTAAAAAGGAAACGAATTATGTCGTAAGGAATGCCCTTAAATAAGTAAGCATCAGTGTTTCTTGACATGATTGCGGAAAGGGGGCCAGGCGGTGCTGGATTTGTGCGTACCTTGGAGTAAAATCCTGCAGGTGCCCCTGCCGTGAGGTATTATTTGAGGATGCGGATAGTGAAAATATCACAGATGGATGACGTCAGGCTCATTCTGAAAACGTAGTCCCGCAGACGTTTCAAGAGTTCCCACTTAGATATGCTTGGCGTATAAAGCAGGTTTGGCATGCTGTCCCGGGAGAGAACCCTGAGCTCGGAAATATTTGAGCCCAGGGCTCCTGCCCGGTCGATAAGCATATCAGGAGATCCGAGATCAGGTAGGTCTCGAGAGCTCCCCCTTTTAGAAAAGGGAGGAAAAGGAGGAGAAGGGGTGGAAGGGGGGATTCTTCCAAACGAAGATAAAACATTAGGGAGAAAATGATCCATTTATAGTAAACTAGGATCACTCTGATTGGATTATTACTGATTACTGATGAGTGGCCAGACGTGCTCAATCATATCACGTGCTCCTCTCGAAATTAGTTTATGAAACTTCACTTCTGGATACTGCGAATTATGTAGCCGGAGGTATGTATGGCTGCATTTAATTTTTTAAGCGAACGCTACGGGGCAGTATGACGCCGTTCCTTTTAGCGCTTACTGGCTGACCGCTTACCTTTGTGTGGAGGGCTTTCCTCCCTAACCTCCACTGACTCGTCATCCCTGCTTTTTGCTTCATAAAAAAATCTATCAGGAGGCATGCTTAGTAACATCACCATCATGTTATTTAAACTGTAGTTTTGTCGACTTGCAAAACAAAAAAGGCTGTTACGCCAGTTTTACAACGCATTAGCGGCGCGTGAGCAGCAAGTAACCTGCTTTTGTGGCGCGCATGTTAACTACTGGGACTCGCACCGGCAGAAGAGCAGCGCGTGCAAGAGGCGCGCGGATTCTCTGCGCACACGCGGAGATGCTTCAGTTTGCATTTTCATTACACCGCTTTCACCAGAGTTGGTTCGGTTGCACATAGAGAATAACGTCTTTATTTCGGAATTACCACTCTTAATAAATACACTTTGCATATGAAGTAAATCATGTCTCAATGCATTTACTGGGGCACTGGAGATTTTTACTGGGGTACGTGCCCCAGTAAATTGGGTCTAGCGACGCCCCTGGTCACAAGTACTACACCAACTACTACTACAGAGTTTACAGAGTACTACTTAGAGTTTCTGTTAATGTTGCAACTATTACTACTGCTACTACAGCCACAACCATTACAACTAGTACTACTACTACTACTACTACTACTACAACTACAACTACAATGTCTACTACTACTACTGATACCATAACAACGACTACTACCACTACATCTACTACTGATACTACTACAGTAATGACTACTACTACAACATCTACATCAACAACGTCTACTACTTCTGATACTACTACACCGACATGACTGCTACTACTACTACACATCCACTACTTCTGATACCACTTTACCAACGACATCTACTCCTACAGATACTACTTCAACTACTACTTCAAAAAAAAAAACAACTAAAACTGCTACTACTACTATGACTACTACAACAACAACTACAGCAACCTGAATAATGACAATGGTTGAAATACTTGTAATCTTGATAATGAGGAGATAACAGGACAAGTCAGGACAGTACTAATAATAATGATAACAAAAGTAGAAGTAATAATATTAATGATAATGGTGAGGAGGTGAGGGGGGTTGGGAATTCAGGAAAAGGACAAATAATAATAATAATAATAATAACAATGATAACAATAATAATAATAATTAGTAGGGGCAACGCAGTGGCGCAGTAGGTAGTGCTGTCGCCTCACAGCAAGAAGGTCGCTGGTTCGAGCCTCGGCTGGGTCAGTTGGCGTTTCTGTGTGGAGTTTGCATGTTCTCCCTGCGTTCGCGTAGGTTTCCTCCGGGTGCTCCGGTTTCCCCCACAGTCCAAAGACATGTGGTACAGGTTAATTGGGTAGGCTAAATTGTCCATAGTGTATGTGGGTGTGAATGAGTGTGTACAGTATGTGTTTCCCAGTGATGGGTTGCAGCTGGAAGGGCATCCGCTGCATAAAACAAATGCTGGATGAGTTGGCAGTTCATTCCGCTGTGGCGACCCCAGATTAATAAAGGGACTAAGCCGAAAAGAAAATGAATGAATGAATAATGAATAATAATTAGTAGAAAACGGAAAGAGAAGAAATAGAAGAAGATTAGAGAAAAAAGTAGAAAAGGAAGGGAAAGAAAGAGTAGAAGAAGAAAAGGAAAATTAAAAAATAAAGGAAGTGGAAACAAAAAGCGAAAGAGCACTTCTGATGAAAGTCTGAAAATCAAGGGTAGGGTCTTTGAAAGATCTCCAATCGGATTTGGGAAATATGAGCCACTTTTGGATAAGAAGGTCTAAGGAATGAACTGATGTGATTTATTGGCGTATTAATATCTATAAAGCTGGTTTGGAACTTTAAGAGCCAGTGACATGCCGATCGTGGTATTATTTGTCATTTAACTTATGCTTTGATCCAAACCACTGTTCAAGATGAGGAATTACTCATGAAATGTCTTCCGCATGTGTGCACAGTTTGACAAATTACATACTTGTGGAAATACTTGACAACATGCCATATTTGTTAATGAGAGACACTGACCGGAATACTGTCCAGTAATACAATGAACTCAGCTTGAACTTTCTTTTCCAGTGTGATAAATGAACCAGAGATGAACAGAACAGTGTTTTTATTCCTCAACTCATTACTAGCTTGGACTGGTAAAGGTAGCCATATTGAAGACTACTCCTGCTAATGTAAATGTTGGACTGAAGTAGCTAATATTAATTTTACACCCATGATCGTTGCTGAAGAACTACTGAGAGATTTCAGCTGCTGTCTGGGCTTTCACTGCTTTTCTACACCTCCCTTTCTTCAAGTGTTTAATACTTTTTCCCTGCGCCATTTTATTACACATAACTTCATTTGTAAACTAATTATATTTGTTTTCTTTGCATATATGGATTTCGTTGGTTGTTACCAACATCTGGTGAAAATTTCAAGTCAACAGCACATTTAGAAATATGTTTTCAGAGAAAAATGGTGATGTGATCAATACTTATTTCCCCCACTGGATGTACTGGGTTTGGGATTTGAACCTACAACCTTTCGTCAAGAGTAAAAAAAGAGTTGTAGATGATTATTTATTTGTGGGATCCAAACCTACAGCCTTTCATTTAACAACCCAGAGATTTAATCACACCGCCACACCACATCAAGCGCCATGTTACCGGCTCTGCTATTTAACAAAACACTGAAGCTCCGGGGTGTCTGTAAATGCTTGTAAGGCTCATACACTAAACTCAGTTCTTCAACAGTGATAATTTCAGATTCTCCTTTTGACTGAGAGCAACATGTTCTCTAACCTGCTGTTTAGTCCCCGGAGGCTTATTTGACTGCTCTCATGAGTGGGCCGTTTGTCGAAATGAGAGGACCGTTTCCTTTTGCATATTTCCAGAAAAACTCAGCAAGCTCTTGTTCACTGCTGTTTGTTCAGCCTTAGTAGTGCTTGGGTGGGGAAAGCCACAGCGGCGAGACTGAAAGAGAAAGAAAGTGCTTACGACAGGCCTTTTCTTCTGCTGAGAGCTGTGGCTTCTTTTCTTGGCAAAAAATACCTCCTGAATTGCGAGGTTTCTTTTCGAAGACAGGAAGGTGTTGCATTACATTAAGACCGATTCTAACAGTTCCAGACTAGCACTCGCGAACAATCGGCACACTACCGCTTGCCAACATCTCTAAACCTTTGGACCTGGTAATCCCAGGTGAAAAAAAGTGTACTTAAGTGTACTAAAAATATACTGAAATACAAGTAAGTACATTCATTCATTCATTTTCCTTCAGCTTAGTCTCTGATTTATCAAATGTCACCACAGCAGAATGAACCGCCAACTATTCCGGCATATGTTTTACACAGCGGATGCCCTTCCAGCCGCAACCCAGTACTAGGAAACACGCGAACACTGTCACATTCACACACTCATGCACTACGACCAGTTTAATCTGAATTCCCCTATAGTGCATGTCTTTGGACTGTGGGGGAAACCGGAGCACCCGGAGGAAACAAACGCCAACATGGGGAGAAAACACTAAAAAAAGAACAATCTTAACTTCCGTTTCATGGTGACCTTAATCAAAATGTTTCCTTACTAACAGATACCTAACAGATGTTAAATAAATTTCACGGTGTCTAACCATCTGAGGGATTTATCAGCCAGGAAAGCACAAACAACATGGTTTCGGTGCTTGAATTCACTCACTTGTTTTCATTCACTGCTTTAAGTAGACTATATGTAGGGAATAGTGAGTGAGGGATCACGGGGCGACACAACTCACATGGGTAGATCATGTCTAATAATAAATGGCAGATGCATGTCCAATTTCCATACATACTACTCGCATTTTTACTATATAATAAATCAAATGAGTCTAAAATTACTACTGGATACTACACTCACCGGCCACTTTATTAGGTACAACTGCTTGTTAACGCAAATTTCTAATCAGCCAATCACATGGCAGCAACTCAATGCAATTAGGCATGTAGACATGGTCAAGACGATCTGCTGCAGTTCAATCGAGCATCAGAATGGGGAAGAAAGGTGTTTTAAGTGACTTTGAACGTGGCGTGGTTGTTGGTGCCAGACTGGCTGGTCTGAGTATTTCAGAAACTGCTGATCTACTGGGATTTTCACACACAACCATCTCTAGGGTTTACAGAGAATGAAAAAGAGAAAATATCCAGTGAGCGGCAGTTCTGTGGGTGCAAATGCCTTGTTGATGCCGGAGGTCAGAGGAGAATGGCCAGACTGGTTCCAGCTGACAGAAAGGCAACAGTAACTCAAATAAGCACTCGTTACAACCGAGGTCTGCAGAGGAGCATCTCTGAACACACAACCCGTCCAACCTTGAGGCAGCTGGGCTACAGCAGCAGAAGACCACACCGGGTGCCACTCCTGTGAGCTAAGAACAGGAAACTGAGGCTACAGTTCAGACAGGATCACCAAAACTGCACAATAGAAGATTGGAGAAACATTGCCTGGTCTGATGAGTCTCGATTTCTGCTGCGACATTCGGATGGTAGGGTCAAAATTTGGCATCAACAACATGAAAGCATGGATCCATCCTGCCTTGTATCAATGGTTCAGGCTGGTGGTGGTGGTGCAATGGTGTGGGGGTATTTACTTGGCACACTTTAGGCTTATTAGTACCAACTGAGCATTGAGTCAACACCACAGCCTACCTGAGTTGTGTTGCTGACCATGTCCATCCCTTTATGACCACAGTGTCCCCATATTCTGTATGCTACTTCCAGCAGGATAACACATCATGTCATAAAGCACGAATCATCTCTGGTTTCTGGTTTCTTGAACATGACAATGAGTTCACTGTATTCAAATGGCCTCCAAAATCACCAGATCTCAATCCAATAGAGCACCTTTGGGATGAGGTGGAATGGGAGATTCGCATCATGGATGTGCAGCCGACAAATCTGCAGCAATCATGTCAATATGGAGTAAAATCTTTAAATTGTTGAATCTGCCATGAAGGATTAAGGCAGTTCTCAAGGCAAAAAGGTGTCCAACCCATTACCAGTGAGGTGTACCTAATAAAGTGGCCGGTGAGTGGATATAGTTTGGAAAATATGCAATTTTGTAAACAGCCATGCTTCTCTATGTGAAGTAAGCCTAAATTCAAATGCACCACCACGAGTAGTAAATGATTTCAGATGCAGCGTATATCACTGTGATGGCTAAATTCACTTTAGCATTTCGAACGGCCAACGCTGATCTATTTGTGAGGTGCTGAAATGCAAAAATGCCAGCCAATAAAATGTTTGTGAGGACAGTTTGATGCGCCAGTCCGAAGAGCGGTGTCACAGAGGCCGAAGGGTGTGTTCGGATCATTTAAAGCGCTCTTCAAACCAACGCCAGCTTTAGGGTGCTAAAAGACACTTGCTCCTCGCCTCAGGTATTTGGTGTCCAACATGAGCTCAAATCCAGATATATCAGCGGCATCACTGCTGACTCAGAAATGCTGACACCTAGTCACACTGCAGCTAGTGGAACAGCATGGACGGTTCATTATCTGATATCCAGCAGCAGAAATCAGAGCACAGCTAGACGAATGTTTTAAAGACTCCCCGTGGTGAACAGCAAGTTAAGTTTTGAGACTGTGCGCTAAAGACAGTCTAAATGGTTGATTTCACCATGTAGGACATGCTCCTGGAACGACATCTATGTTACAACATCTACTTTCTAATCAGCCAATCAGAATCAGTTTACAGTTTTTGTGAAGTTTAGGCTTACAGTTAGGGTTATGTGCTTCTACATTGTTATCCACAACCCAGGCTCATTCTGAAAACGAATCGCTATATACATTTCCAGAGGGTAGCAAATACGTCCCAGGAGGTATGTTTTTTGCAGTTTTTGTTTTCGCGAATCCGCCT
This sequence comes from Danio aesculapii, assembly GCF_903798145.1. Lineage (NCBI taxonomy): Eukaryota > Metazoa > Chordata > Actinopteri > Cypriniformes > Danionidae > Danio > Danio aesculapii. The sequence continues at coordinate 4,673,869 of NC_079459.1, read as the reverse complement.
GAGGCCACTGTGTACGTTTTTTCAGATCTCAAATTTCTCTTGCGAGTGCCATTCGTGCCTGCTGTTCTCGCGTTAATCCACCAGAGGCCGCTGTTAACTTACTGACTGAATGACTGACAGACTGATCTCCCCTCTTCCTTCTCTAAACCCAACCAATAGTGTTTTCAAAAGCATCGATTGACCAGCGCCCACCCTCTTCCCTAAACCCAATCAATAACCAGAAAAAGAAAAGCCCTCGTCTGATTTTACCCCATTTTCAGAGTTTACCACATTCTCACCCTGTTATTTACTTTATTTTATTTTTTTACTGCTTTCTGGAACCGTTCTTCGCCAGACTCGATCTTTAAGAGTTCACACTTAGCTGATAATCAATAAAGCGTATTTGGCATGCTGTCCCGGGAGAGAGCCCTGAACTCGTAATATCCTCGAGCCCGGGGCTCCCTCCTGTTAGAAGGGCGAGAGGGAATTTCTAGCTCAGGTAGGTCTTGAGAACTCCCCTGCTTGTCGCCGTGTGAGAAGTGTAAACTAAAGTTGTTTTAGGTGATAATTGGTTTAGTCGATTGGCTATGGTTTGTTTTTGGACGGTGGGAGGAGACCGGGGTCCCCCGGGGGAAACCCACGCAAACACAGGGAGAACATGTAAACTCCGCACAGAAACACCAACCAGCCCAATAAGAGGTTAGACCAGCGTTGTTCTTGCTGTGAGGCAACAGTGCTAGCCACTGGGCAACTGTGTCACCCTATCAGAAAAGGGGGAGGAAGTAGGGGTGGAAGGGGGGAAGCTTCAAGACGAAGATAACTGGAGTGAAAAACTCTGGTTATTTATAATGCTTCCGTAATCATCTAATGGGTCAGATTATGGAGCTAATGAGTAGCCAGCCGTGTTGATCATAAGCACGTAATCCTCTCGAAATTAGTTTATAAATAAACCTCACATCGTGGTCAACTCCTCTCTGTGTGTCAAGTCTGGCGACGTACATGGCGAGCCACTGGACAAACTAGTAACAGTGCAAAAGCCGTCCATGGTTGATAAGCGCGAAAAGGAACAGCGTCATACCACCCCGTAGCTTTTTTTTTTTAAAATACTTTATTTATAGAAGTTTTGGTAAATACATAACACCGAAAAGTGTACATCATGTATATATGTTAACAAACTTGTCTCTGTGTTATTCCCTTATACTAACTAGAACATGCACTAAAACACTAGCAAACAATACAGCAATTATACAGCACCATCAAAAAAAAACAATAAAGATATCTCAGCCAGACTGATGGAATAAGAAACAAAATAGAATGACATGTAAAAAGGAAGGGGAGAGAAGAAGAAAAATGATTACAGAAACATTGTTAACCTATACATCTAAGGAAGGGGCCCCATATTTTGTCATACAACTTCTGTTTGCAAAATCTAGAGAAACGTAACCTTTCCAACTTGAGGGCAGAAACCATTTCAGCTAACCATTAAAAAAAATTTGGAGGTGTCGTGGATTTCCACTCCATCAGAATCACTCTCTTGGCCAGCACCATGCCAAACATAAGGGAGAGTTGTTGATGTTTAGGCCAAGTTAGAGCCTGGTCTGACCACCCAAACAATGCTATTTCCACATCGATTTTAAGTGAAGTTTCATAAACTAATTTCGAGAGGAGCACGTGATATGATTGAGCACGACTGGCCGCTCATCTGTAATAAGTAATAATCCAATCAGAATGATCCTAGTTTACTATAAATGGATCATTTTCTTCCTACTGCTCTTTACTATCTTCATTTGGAAGAATCCCCCCTTCCACCCCATCTCCTCCTTTTCCTCCCATTTTTTAAAGGGGGAGCTCTCGAGACCTACCTGATCTCAGATCTCCTGATATAGTTATTGACTGGGTGGGAGCCCTGGGCTCAAATATCTCCGAGCTCAGGGTTCTCTCCCGGCATAGCATGCTGCTTTAAACGCCAAGCATATCTAAGTGGGAGCTCTTGAATGTCCATTTCAAAAGCCTGGTAGTAAAGTGCGAAGATACTTTTCCAAAATTCAGATACTTCTGGACAGGACCAGAATATATGACCATAGGTCCCGACTGCGCCTTTGCATTTATCACACAGAGGAGAGATAGAAGGATACAGCTTATTAAGTTTGGCTTTAGTGTAGTGTAATCTATGCATAACTTTAAATTGTATGAGCTGTAGTCTTACATTTATAGAGCAAGAATGAATACGACTCAGTCCCTCCTCCTCGTAGCTTTTGTTTTAAACACGAAATGCAGCCATATGAACTTCTGGCTAAATATATCTCCAGAAATGTACAGTTGAAGTCAGAATTATTAGCCCTTGTTTATTTTTTTCACCACTTTCTGTTTAACAGAGTTCTTCAACACATTTCTAATCATAATAGTTTTAATAACTCATTTCTAATAACTGATTTATTTTATCTTTGTCATGATGACAGCACATAATATTTGACTAGATATTTCTCAACACTTCTATACAGCTTAAAGTGGCATTTAAAGGCTTAACTAGGTTAATTAAGTTAACTAGGCAGGTTAGGGTAATTAGGTTAGTTGTAGGGTAATTAGTTATTGTATGATGGTTTAAAAATATATAGCTTAAAATGGCTAATAATTTTGTCCTTCAAATAGTTTTTAGAAAATTAAAAACTGCTTTTCTTGAAGCCGAAATAAAACAAATAAGACTTTCTCCAGAAGAAAAAATATTATCAGACATACTGTGAAAATTTCCTTGCTCTGTTAAACATCATTTGGGAAATATTTAAAAAAGAAAAAGAAATTAAAAGGGGGGTCAATAATTTAACTGTATAAATTCATATATTTGAATGAATTTATATTTTTATGGATTAATAAAGTTAACAATTAAGCACTTAACTGACTTAATTTAAATGATGATGGATTATGAATTTGTGGAAACTGACATCCCTACTGACAACTGACAACCCAGAACACTGTATGAGCAACGGTAATAATGATTAGCCTTTAGGAGCTGTATTTGGAGATGACGCTCTGTTCTGTACTGAGCAGATCTCAGATAATAAACAATCGTCCTCACGATCGCACCGCAGGGAAGCTGGGAAAGCCCTTCACAAGCCTAAAATAGTCATGCGTTCAGTTGAGTTTACACTGCTGTCCAAGCAGAGAAGACTGACTGTGTTTAAACACAACATTGTTTGTGTGATCTCATTCACATGATTAACAAAACCAGCTAAAGGTATCTGTAGACAGATTTTTTTTTTGTGTCATAATGGTATTGTTTCCGCATTGAATGCCATATAGAACTGACTGAATATTTTATAATTTTTTTTTTAGGGGTTTTCACCCTTTTTGATAGGACAGTGGAGATTTAAAGACAGGAAAGTGTGGGGAGCAGAGAGAGGGGAAGGATCGGCAAAGGACCTCAAGCCGGGAATCGAATTCGTGTCGCCGCGATCACCTGGGTGCTATATGTCGACGCACTAACCACTAGGCTATTGACACCGACATGACTGAATATTTTAATTATTTTAATTAATTAATTTTATATTAAAAATAACATTTTCTGAAAACTGTTGATATGACACTCAGTGCAATATATTTAATAGTTTTAATGACGTAATTAAATGCTAACACTTTATATTTTATCACATGATAACTTTTATTTATGAATACATAAAAAATTGTGTTATTTTTGTTATGTAATGTAAACAATTTCCAAGAAAAAAAAGAATATATATATATTTATTTATTTATTTATTTTTATTTTTAGATAAAATTTTTAATATTATCAAATGTGTTTACAAAAACATGTTATAGTCAAAATTATTCTGATTTTGAACCAATGATATATACGCCAGTCAAAAGTTTGGGGTCAGTGGGATTTTTAAATGTTTTAAAATAAGCTTCTCTTGCTCACCAAGGCTGCATTTATTTAATCAAAAATACAGTACAAATGGTAAAATTGTGAAATGTTATTCGCTATAAAATAACTATAATTTATAATAATTTATAATTTAATTTAATCATTTATTCCAGTGATTTTAATGATGAATTTTCAGCTTCATTATTCCCATGATCCTTCAGAAATCACTCTAATATTAATTATTATTGTTATAATAATTAATGTATGTACAATTATTATTCATTTTGGCTTAGTCCTTTTATTATTCTGGGGATTCCCTTCTAGCTGCAACCCATCACTGGGAAATACCCATACACGCTCATTCACACACATACACTGTGGCTAATTTACATGTAGTGCATGTATTTGGACTTGTGGGGGAAACTGGAGCACCCGGAGGAAACCCATGCGAACACGGGGAGAAGATGCAAACTCCACACAGAAATGCCAACTGACCCAGCCGAGGCTCGAACCAGCGACCTTCTTGCTTTGAGGCGATTGTGCTACCCTCTGTGCCACCCAACATTACACAGACAAATAAATGATTAAACTTGGTGTGATTGTGTTGAATCGAGTGTGTGCAGACAATTAAATTCAAATATACAAATTAAAGCAGGTGGGCGGCGCAGTGGCGCAGTGGGTAACGATGTCGCCTCACAGCAAGAAGGTCGCTGGTTCGAGCCTCGGCTGTGTCAGTTGGCATTTCCATGTGGAGTTTGCATGTTCTCCCTGCGTTGGTGTGTGTTTCCTCTGGGTGCTCTGGTTTCCCCAACAGCTGAGACAACAACATTTCCCCCCCTTTTTTCCTCTTTTTTTTTTCTTTGGGAAGAATTTCATTTCAGGCCTGACGTGATGATAAGATTACTGGAAAATGTGTGTGTGTGTGTGTGTGTGTGTGTGTGTGTGTGTGTGTGTGTGTTAACAACATAAATACTTCCTCAAGACAGACAGCAAATTATTCACATTTGCACACATTTCACAAGGCTGACACACTCCACCCTCTGAAGTTGACACTATAAAAGATTATTTCATTCAAAAATGAAAACTATGTCTTTATTTACTCACCCTCTTGTCATTTCAACCCCCGAGACCTTCGTTCATCGAGAGAATGGTCTGAAAAAGAGAAAATATCCAGTGAGCGGCAGTTCTGTGGACGCAAATGACCTGTTGAGGATAATGGCCAGACTGGTTCCAGCTGATAGAAAGGCAACAGTAAATCAAATAACCACTTGTTACAACCGAAGTCTGCAGAAGAGCATCTCTGAACATACAACGCGTCCAAACTTGAGGAGGATGGGCTACAGCAGCAAAAGACCACACCGGGTGCCACTCCTGTCAGCTAAGAACAGGAAACTGAGGCTACAATTCACACAGGCTCACCAAAACTGGACAATAGAAGATTGGAGAAACGTTGCCTGGTCTGATGAGACTCAATTTCTGCTGCAACATTTGGATGGTAGGGTCAGAATTTGTTATCAGCAACATTAAAGCATGGATTCATCCTGCATTGTATCAACAGTTCAGGCTGCTGGTGGTGGTGTAATTGTGTGGGGGATATTTTCTTGGCACACTTTGGGCCCATTAGTACTAATTGAGCATCGTGGCAACGCCACAGCCTACCTGAGGATTGTTGCTGATCATGTCCATCTCTTTATGACCACAATGTACTGAAATGGCCTCCACAGTCACCAGACCTCAATCCAATAGAGCACCTTTGGGATGTGGTGGAATGGGAGATTTACATCATGGATGTGCAGCCGACAAATCTGCAGCAACTACATGATGCGATCATGCCAAACTTGTCATGACAAAGACGAAAACAATTTGTGATGCAACAAGTTGTCATAATGACATCTTTGCATTTAAAATGTCCTAACTGTGCAAATGACAGTTGTTATAAGCATGCATAGAATCTCATTCCCATTCATGTCATGTGTAGTCATGATTATAAGTGTTTAATAACAGTCTTACGAACACCCCTTCAAAGAAAATGCTACTCAAAACACAAACAATACAGAAAAATATTTTGAAAAGTTGAACCTGAATGACTTTGTGCTATTAATGTATGCGAATTAGCACATTAAACTAAATAATACCCCATTTGATACTAAAATGCAACATTTAAAAGCTTTCTGCAATTCTTAATGTCACCAATCAACCGGGGAAGTATAATATATAAACATTAGTCATTATATTATAATCTTCTTCAGGAAAGAGTGTAAAAAGTGAAGCTGCTGTATGTAGTTTCTCTAAGGAGTCTGAATGTTACAGCACTTTTACCATCAGCAGCTGTAAATCAGACAGAAATGCGAGCACTGCCCTCTCCATACCAGCGTCATTCCTGCGGTACGACTGCAGCAATCTAAACAAAGCCTCTAATTTCACTAAAAAATGTGTCCGGCTGACTGGAAACAGACTGTATGTGCCGCTAATGCTAACACCAAACAACACACAGAGATGTACAGCTGAACATTAGCCCATACAGCAAACAGTTTTACTGCAAGACATTTGGTGAGGGTATATTTTTAGACTACTTTAAGATAAAGGATTTGTCTTAGCGTTAGCATTAGCAGAGTGCATTATAAGTGGCGATAAGCATTTCAACCCTGCTATTCTGATTATAAATCACAAAATTATAAGTCTATCATTTTAATTTGACTGTGTTTTTTACAATTCTTCATGGGATTGTAGTTCTTTCCCTTAATAAAGTAATTTAAGTAGTTTTTATTGTCCTGTTTTATGAGTTTCATGTGACGCTAATTTGATGACACCTCACAGTAAATCTGCTGCATGTGTGGTTTATTGATCTCCCAAGAAAAAAAGGCTTTTATTTCAGTGTGATGATGTAATTCCAACTGAAACGGAATATTGAGTAGGGGGCGGGGTTTTATTTTGTGCTCCTCCTCTTGTCTTTTGCTTGCAGCAAACTAATGGTTGAGGGGCGTGGCTAAGCACAATTCACCCAAGGCGTCAAACTGTCAACATGTCAATGGCCAAACTGTCAACTGCCATTACAGAGCTGAAGAAATGTCAGATTTTGATTAAAGATTACCAAAACAAACTTTATTTTCCAGTGGATTGGCTTGGCTGAGTTAAGTTGAGCTTTATTGTCATTCCGCTACATGTGTGGACATTCAGTGAAAGGAAATGTGTCTCGCAGGACCACAGTGCTACATCAGTAAACATAATCTGTACGAAACTGTATCAACAACGATGCTTTTCTATGCGGACAAATGTAAACAGCCATGGGGGGGGATAGTGTCGCGAACGAAAGTGAAGGGTGGGGTTTTGCCATTGACACAGTTTAATATTGGCTTCTCTAAAACTGTGAATATTTCACTTCAATTTTATTAAGGATAGATTATTATTTTATTTAACAAACCAGTTCGGCGCTTTGGCGGACTTGTTTTGAAGCACTTCACCTCAAACGTTATTCTTTCTACTTTTTTGACCAGTATGGGGTTTTATTTGTGCCAAAATTCTCTTGCCTGCTTTCTGCTTTGTACTTCCCATTTGTCTTCGTCTACTCTCATTGCCCGCATGTTCAGGAAAATTCAGCCTGATCTCACGAGAAAACAAAAGTATTTTACGTTTTGACAGTTTAGTGGCTAATTCGTACGAATTCGTACGAGTTCAGTCGTACGAAATTTTACGATTTAAAAAAGGAGGCGTGGCACCTAACCCCACCCCTAAACCCAACCGTCATTGGCGGATGAGCAAATCGTACTAAATTCTACGAATTAGATCGTACGAATTCGTACGAATTAGCCACTAAATCAAAAAGTTACGAATTGCCGTGAGATTGTGTTGGAAAATCAGCATTGTTGACGTACATGTTGTCTGTTTATGTTGTCTTAATCTGTCGTCCTGCTGTTTTTTTCTCTGTTTTGTACCATCATATTCTATTGGGTATTCTGTCATCTGACCTGTTGTCCTTATTATTGTCTATTCATCTTTACTGTCATCCTTACTGTTGTATATGCTGTCGTCCTCATGGCCGTTTAAGTCTGTTTGGAGTTTGCATGTTCCTCCGATGTTCGCCTGGGTTTCCTCCGGGTGCTCTGGTTTCCCCCACTGTCCAAACACATGCGCTATAGGTGAATTGAATGAACTAAATTGACCATAGTGTGTGTGTGAATGAGTGTGTATGGATGTTTCTCAGTACTGGGTTGCAGCTGGAAGGACGTGCGTGTGTAAAACATATGCTGGATAAGTTAGTGGTTCATTCCGCTGTGGTGACCCCTGATGAATAAATAGACTAAGTCGAAGGAGAATTCATTAAATGAACTGTTAAGTCATCCTAACTGTTTTCTATGCTGTCGTTTATTCTGTCATCTTTACCAAATGAAAAAGACATTCACAGAGAAATAACTATTTATTGTAAATATAGCAAAATTGTCCTTGAAAAAGATTTCTTGGAGACCAGGTTATGTCAAAATGGTGTCTCTCTACTCAAAATGCTCCCTTGAATCCTGTAATGCCTCAAAAAACAAAACAAAATAATATCAACAACAGTAAGGATGACAGTATAAACGACCATAAGGATGACAGAAAAAACTGCAGCATAGATGACAGCATGGATGATGGTAATGACAGGATAGACGACAGTAAAGATGACAGTAAAGACGACAAACGTCAGCAAAAACAAGGGTAAGGATGACAAAATAAACGACAGCATAGAAAACTGTTAGGAATTTTGGCACAAATGGAACTCCATAGACCAACATAAAATATTAAAATTAAGATACAAATTATACCAAATGAAATTCGTTTGAAAATATATATTTTATATATCAATATATTTTTGTTTGAGCCCATTTATTGGGCTCAACTGTGCGGTGATGATTTGTTACGTTCAGTGGAAAATAAGGATTTAATTAATGCTTCACTGTAATTGTTGTATCACAAACCTGTCCTGTATTTGCTTAATTTTTAAATATGTCATTATTTTAAAGATTATGTTTTGAGCAAATGATTTTTCCTTGGTGCTGATGTGCTTTCATTTTCTCCGTATCACTCGCGGAAAGTTCAGGCGTTGGAGTGTTTATGCAACCTTGTCAGGAAAATCTACATTTAGATTAAAAATATATATATCTTAATATTAAAAAGGAAACATAAGTTTAAACCTGTCAATGTCGTAATGAATGTCCTTAAATAATGTAGCCTTTGAAAGCAAGCATCAGTGTTTCTTGGGAGGGGCGGTGCTGGATAAGTGCGTAACTTAGAATAAAATCCTGCAGGCGCCCCTGCTGGCCAGTCTGCTCATGCTCATGCCATCAGGCAGGCAGTACCAAAGCCTGAGGAGCAGATCAGTGTGGTTTCTTGATAGTTTTTGTCCTGTTATTATAAGACTTTTAAATAAGACCACATTTTAAATACTATTGATAGCTAGTATGTAATAATAAATGCATAATAAGTTAAATTATAGCAAATTGTCAATATTATAACTATTAAAACAAACTGTGTAATGAGTATTTAAGTATTATTCAGTGGCTCAGTGGTTAGCGATGTCGCCTCACAGCAAGAAGTTCGCTGGTTCGAGTCCCAGCTGGGTAAGTTGGCTTTTCTGTGCGTAGTTTGCATGTTCTCCCTGTGTTCGCCTGGGTTTTCTCTGGGTGTTTCTCCCACATTCCAAACACATGCGGTATAGGTGAACTGTATAAACTAAATTGGCCGTAGTGCATGTGTGTGAATGAGTGTCTATGGATGCTACCCAGTACTGGGTTGCAGCTGGAAGGACATCCATGTGTAAATCATATGCTGGATAAGTTAGCAGTTCATTCCGCTGTGGCGACCCCTGATGAATAAAAGGACTAAGCTGAAGGTAAATGAATGAATAAATGAAAAGCAGATGAACTCAAACAGGTTTACACTGTATCAAGTGGAGGGCGAGTAAATGATGAGAGAATATTCATGTATGTGTGAACTATCCCTTTAAGTGCTCTCTTAAATGTCAGCTTGGTCACACACATTTATTTTGTTTAGTCTGTAAGCTGTTTTTTTTTGTACTCTCAAGTTCTGACAGCTGACTTACATTTTATGAATCGCATTTTATGGACCACCATTTCAGCTAAAACTTATTTCAAGAGTTCCCACTTAGATATGGTTGGCGTATAAAGCAAGTTTGGCATGCTGTCCCGGGAGAGAACCCTGAGCTCGGACATATTTGAGCCCAGGGCTCCCGCCCGGTCGATAAGCATATCAGGAGATCCGAGATCAGGTAGGTCTCGAGAGCTCCCCCTTTAGAAAAGGGAGGAAAAGGAGGAGATGGGGTGGAAGGGGGGATTCTTCCAAACGAAGATAGAAACAGTAGGGAGAAAATTATCCATTTATAGTAAACTAGGATCACTCTGATTGGATTATTACTGATTACAGATGAGTGGCCAGACGTGCTTAAACATATCACGTGCTCCTCTCGAAATTAGTTTATGAAACTTCACTTAATGTTATACAAAAAAAATCTAATTAAAAAAAATGTCTTGAATGGCCTGAGAATAAACAACAAGCGTTCATTTATTTAGCCTTATGGCTATTTATTTATTTATTCATTTATTTATCATTTTTAAACAGGAAAAGATTAAAAGATAATCAGGCCTGACTCAGCATGAATGCTGTTTTTCAGTGGGTTCCTGCTCTGCAGAACATAAAAACATACAGACACCCTTACCATCTCATCCATCAACACATGAGAACAGTACAAACAATCACCAAACATACAAAATAAAGAGAAACAGGCTACTAACTCAGTGGCTACAGCGATAGTTAACCATCAGATGACGAGCGGGAGATTTTTTTTAAAAAGTCTCAGTGTTGGTATTGTTTGTAGATGTTGAGGGACCTCATTCCAGGCTTTTGTGAATACAGAAAAGAAAGATCTCTTTCCATAACAGTTTTTAAAAACCGGTAACGGCAAACATCCATTTGTTGCAGATCTGGTGGAACAATCAGTCCTTGTGTTAAGTTTTGGTACCAAAGCACAAAGGCCTGCTCAGGTAGCACTATTTAAAATTTGACAGCAATCCCTGTATTCATAATGTAATTCTGAAATGATAACCCTGCTGAAAAATCCAGCTTAAACCAGCCTAGGCTGGTTGGCTGGTTTTAGCTGGTTGACCAGCCTGGTTTTAGAGGGGTTTTGGCCATTTCCAGGCTGGTTTCCAGCCATTTCCAGCCTGGTCTTAGCTGGTCAGGCTGGAAAATGACCAGCTAAATCCAGCTAAAACCAGCTTGACCAGCCTGGTTTAAGCTGGACATAGCTGGTTTTGGCTGGGCTTCCAGCCTGGCAAGGTGGTCAAGCTGGTTTTAGCTGGTCATTTTCCAGCCTGACCAGCTAAGACCAGGCTGGAAATGGCTGGAAACCAGCCTGAAAGTGGCCAAAACCCCTCTAAAACCTGGCTGGTCAACCAGCTAAAACCAGCCAACCAGCCTAGGCTGGTTTAAGCTGTTTTTTTTCAGTAGGGAAAGCATTAGAGAGTGATAGAGTGTCCATCCAGAAAGTTTATTGTGGATCTTATAGGCCCTAATGTCCAGTCTAGCTATTGGCTTCAAGATATAATTTGTTGTGAGTGACCAAACAGGCAAACAGTTGACTGAATGTGTAAATGAAGAGTTTAGATGCAAAAATCTCTATAAGCCATTAGATATTTTCTTCTAAAACTATCATTTTTCTCAGACTCATGTGTGTAGGCTCAGTAATTTTACATTTATAGCGGCGAATAAGTTATTTTCATTGCCTTAACAGTGAAATAACTGATTATAAACATAGGAGGCTGACAAAAATGGTCCTTTTAGGAGAAAATTTCCGATGTTTTTGCATCTGAATCCTCAAATATTCCTGTATTTTAAATGTGTATGATTGAATCTCATCCAAAAGCAAAAACTTGTAGGGGTTTTGTTTTGTACTGTTTGAATGATTGACTCCACACAAGCAAGAGCACAACACACTTCAGCAGCCTAATATGGCGTTCAATAAACATACTAGACTTCCTCTAACAGGCCTTAAAATCTAGAATGGGAACTAATGGACTCTATTAGACTGAATAATGCATGTGCACGTTTCGGGTTCACCTGATATCAGTTATATTGACTTCCTGTTCGAGCATCACTTCAGAAAATGCCAGTGAAATCCATTATTTTAGCTCTTTTCACGTTGTTGTTTTGCTCGAACATACTGTTCTCTTACAGTTCGTGAAGTAAAAGCGGCCACATGCCCTTTTTTGGTCACACAGACTGTAATTTTGCCCTCCGCATTATTATACCTCACAGAATGACCGTGACCGCAGAGTAACAGCGCCTCCTGTTGGACAGAATGTGTCACATGGTCACAAACCGCGCCAAACACACGAGCGTTGTTATGAATTATGCTGCACTAATATTAACGGAATGAACTACAGAAAATGTGGGAAGCATTTGAGTACACTTCTGAAGATAAATGTTTGTAAAACTAGTTGTTTAGTGTCCACTTGAACGAGGGAAAGTGACAGATTTAGTCTGTTTCGGTGAAGAATCACATTTAAAATAGCAGCAAAACATTTGGAGATGTTGTGGAAACTTACAATGGCTGGTGTTTGCAGCACGAGGTAAGGGTTAAAGTTTAATATGGTCATTTCAGGAGTGTTTTGATTTAGTTGTTGTTATCATAGACCCTAATTTATGATTCACTTCTAAAATAAATATTAAAATTAAGAATTATATATATTGCTGTAACAAAAATATTATTGCCTAGAAAATAGGTATTGGTAATACATTATATGAGCAATTCCAGCGTTATGGATGTGACATTTGCAGTAAAAACTCAAAACATAAATTCACAGAGAAAGTCTATGCTAACTTTATATTGAAACATCTGTGTATATTTTCCAAAACAACTGAGTTATGGGATCTGAAAAATATCAATCTGTAAACATTTTTTATATTTTAAATGAGGAAAATAAACATGCGTTATGGATGTGACAAAAAAGTCTGAGTTTGCAGTATACAACATGCTTTGTAGAAATTCTGTGAATTAAACATCACAAACCAAAAGAAACATCGCTAATCAAAACAATAAGAGTTGGCTCTCTGTAGAACAAACATGATTGATTTTATTTTATTTGACATTTTTTTTGCATTTATGAGGGAAACACTTCGTTATGGATGTGACAAATGTGAAATTGCCACTTGTGTGACTTTGGTAAATCAAATATAATAGTTTGAAAACATTGACCGAGACATTTTTGAGTATTTTTAAAGCACTCTAAAATACTTGCTTACACAAAAAAAAGTAGAAGTGGTTTCGCTATTTTGGTAAAAACTTTTTTTTTTCATGGCAAGGTTGACATTTGCATGGAATTGCTCATATATACATTTATGTTTATATATAAATTATGCATACGTTTTTTTTTTAAATAAATACATACATTTATGTTTATTTTGAATATATTCATTCATTCATTTTCCTTCGGCTCAGTCCCTTTATTCATCAGGGGTCGCCACAGAAGAACGAACCGCCAACTTATCCAGCATACTGTATGCTCTACACAGCAGATGCTCTTCCAGCTGCAACCCACAACTGGGAAACACCTATACACTCTCACATGCACACACACACTATACGGCCAATTTAGTTTATTCAATTCACCTTTGGACTGTGGGGGAATCTGGAGCACCTGGAGGAAACCCACGCCAACACGGGGAGAACATGCAAACTCCAAACAGAAATGCCAACTGAGCCAGCCAGGACTCAAACCAGTGACCTTCTTGTTATGAGGTGACAGTGCTAACCACAGAGCTATCGTGTCGCCCTTGAGTGTATATATATATATATATATATATATATATATATATATATATATATATATATATATATATATATATATATATATATATATATATATATATATATATATACACACACACACACACACACACAGTTGAAAAAAATATATAGTTTAATGGGGCTAATAATTTTGATCTTAAAACGTTTTAAAAAAAAATTAAAAACTGTTTATATTGTAGTCGAAATAAAACAAATAAGATTTTCTCCAGAAGAAAAAATATTATCAGACTTACTGTGAAAATTTCCTTGCTCTGTTAAACATTATTTGGAAAATATTTAAAAATTCCAAATAAACATAAATGTATATCTTTATTTAAATAACTTGTGCATAGTTTGTAAATATGCTTATTTTGTTTGTAAACAGAAGCTATTCATTTAGTTTAATAGAGCTTGAAAATCAACAATGTTTAAAAAACGGTTAATGTTTTATCTTGAAAAATAAATACAAACACAATACTGTTCATTTTTACTTTTAATATTGTTTACCCAGTTATTATTATTGTTGTTTCCCAATGATAGGTTGCAGCTGGAAGGGCATCCGCTGTTTAAAACATATGCTGGATAAGTTGGCGGTCCTTTTTGGTGTGGCGACTCCTGATTAATTAAGGGACTAAGCCAAAAAGAAAATGAATGAATATTATTGTTGTTATTAATGCCTTAAATTAAAAGCCTTAATTGCTTGAATACAATTGCTAAATCAATTTTAATAAACATCAATTTCATGTGAAAAATTATAATAAAGAATATAGTTAAACCATTAAATTAACTTAAAAAAACAAATGGAAACAATACATATAATTATATTATGTTTATTACTACAATATTATTATTTTTTGCAGTATATGAAATCCATTTAATTCTTAAAAGATATTAAATAATATTATTATATTAGTAAATAGTGATAAATATTTAATCTTCTAAAAACATAATATAATTTATATATTTTTATATTATTTATAAATATATATATATAATGGACATTAATGTTAAAAATTATAATTAAAAAAACATTAAATGATCTTAAAGAGCAATTAAATGGAAACAATAAATATTATTTTATTATATTTAATACTATACACTTTTTTTGCAGTTTATTAAACACAATACTTACTTCAATGAAAAATAAATAAATAATAATACTGGTAAATATTTTATTTATATATATTTTTTCCAAATAAAACATTTACTAATAATTTAAATAGATGCAGTTTAATAAACCACCTAATGCACAATAAACCATACTAAATGCCGGTTGATTTACATAGAAATATTATTAAATGTGTGTGTGGCGACACAGTGGCTCAGTGGTTAGCACTCTCGCCTCACAGCAAGAAGGTTAGTGGTTCAAGCCCTGGCTGAGTCAGTTGCCATTTCTGTGTGGAGTTTGCATGTTCTTCCCATGTGGGCGTGGGTTTCCTCCAGGTCCAAGCTAAATTGTCTGTAGTGTATGTGTGTATGTCCTGGTCCTCCAGATTGGGGGTTGAGTGTTGGGCTAACAACTAAATGTTATGAAACACCAATATGGTACAGCTAAATATCAACGTCGATATAAATGGCCCTGGGAGTAAGTGTGTGTGTGTGTGTACATTGAAAACACAAATAACAACAAAGCATGCTTTTGCAAATTATAGATTGTTGAAACTCTTTATTTTTAGGGCAATACAAAAAATACTTTCGTGACCAGATAAATATTATACATACAGCATTTTAACGATCATTATTATCATTAATATTATTATTAATGTCACTATGTGAGTTGGTTAAAGAAATCCCTAACTATATCTCAAAAAAGGCGACAGTTCTTGCTGTTTTCTTCGGCTCCACTGGAAAAAAAAGACACCACATGTTCAACCACATATTGCAATATGTTCATTATAGCTATAACTAGCAGTCAACAACAAACAAAAACCTTCATACATAGTGGTTTGCTGAAATAAAGCAAGTTCTTTTTGGGACATTTTCATAATTTTCCTCACGTGGACAAGCTGAAAGCAGTCAGTGCTGAGAGAAAGAATCACATCCTTACATTTCCTACTCGTGGTTTGTCACATTTTATTTTTAGTGAATCTATACATTGAAACATCGAGTTGTACGGCAGTATGTAGGCCTTCCAAGGCAAGAGCATCTGCAGGCCTTAGTAGGTTCAAATATTGCAAAAAACCTGCTCAATGAACATCAGATTTAGTCGACTGGAAACAACCAACCCAGGCTCATTATGGATACGTACCCCTGCATACATTTCTAGAGTGTGCAAAATATGTCCCAGGAGCTACGTTCATTAGCAGTTTTTGTCTTCGCGAATCCACCAGAGGTGGCTGTGTATGATTTTTCATATCTCGAATTTCTCTCGCAAGTGCCATTCATGCCTGCTCTTCTCATATAAATCCACCAGAGGGCGCTGTCAAATGACTCAATGACCGATTGGCTGACCCACCCTCCTCCTTTCCTAAACCCAACTGATAGTGTTTTCAAAAGCGATTCAGAAAAGAAAAGCCCTCGCAGCCTCGTGATTTTTACCACGTTTTCAGATCTTACCACGTTCTCACCCTGTTATTTACTTATTATTTATTTTTTTGCCTTTTGTTTTTGTTTTACCTGCTTTCTGAAACCATTCCTCGCCGGACTCAAATCCCATCATCGCCATCGACTCCTCTATGTGTCTCAAGTCCACCAAAGTACGTGGTGAGCCACTGAGCAAACTGGTAACAGTGGAAAAGCCGTTCATATGGAGGTAATTGGTTAGCTGGTAGCACGAAAAGAAACAGACATCGGCCCGTAGCATTCGTTTTAAAAATGAAATGCAGCCATATGTAGCTCTGGCTACGTAATTTGTGTTCTCCAGAAATGTATACAGGGGTACGTAATCACAATGAGCCTGTGTTGGAAACAACGCTGTACACATCCAAAAGCTACAGTGCCCTTCACTGATATTGGCACCCTTGGTAAATACAAGCAAAGATATATATATATATTATTGTTTATCCTTTTGATCTTTTGCTCAAAATATTAACTAAAAATAAAAGTTATGTTGAGAAGAGACTATTTCAGAAAAAGACATCATAAAAACCATAAAATTATAAAAATTATATGAAATATACGCGAGAATCCAAAAATGCAGATACATTTTGCATCTCTTAGACAAACATTTAATTATTTTCCAAAAACAGAAGTGTTAAAAAAATAATTTTGAAGGATAACACACATGAGGTTATCTTTAAAAATAATATTTGTGTATTTAGGGACATCTTGTCTTGATAATATTAACTAAAAGACTTCCACAACTTATAAAAGAATTAAGTAAATAAAAAAAAAAGAGTGAGTGCAAAACAATTTATATGGGCTGAATTTAAACTAACAAATTAATTGAACGTTACGAAATTTAACTGTGTTTAAATTCAGCCCATATAGATTGTTTGCAACCACTTACCTTAAAATATTTTAGAATATTCAAATAATCATTTTTTTCAGTGTAGTTCTGAGCATATTTTCAATCACCAATCTGTTTGTTCAATTAAGCGACAGAAAGTAATTGGTTTCTAAAAAAGTAAGCGGTGTTCAGGATAATGCAAATGAACGTTATTAGACATTAAAGAATCTAAATGAATTATTTGCCTCAATTAAGTTGAAATTACGTAATTCAAATAAGTTGAAAGAACTTAATTAAGTTACACCTGTTATGAAGCGGACAGGAGACAGAGGTAAGGAAACGTTAGGGTGTTTATTAAATGACAACAAGGAGCACATGAAGGATAGCCAGGAGGATCAGGAATGATGTTGGGGTCTTTTCCTCCGTGGCTGGGTAACAGGAATACACGAGGATGGACAGCACACACCAGATACAGCTGACAGAGGATGACACAGACTTGGAAGGACTGGAAGACAGGACGATTCGGGAGGACCAGGAAGACTAGGAGGAATACAAAGAGAACAGGTAAGTAAATCGTTTGTTTTAGCTGAGGATGACTACTACGCTGAGTGGTCGCTCAGTTGTCCGCTTTCGTCGAGACGAGCCCGGACAATGAGCGACTGGAGTGCTGTGCTTTTATCTGGTGCTCGTGAATGTGATGCAGCTGTGTGCTCATTAGAAGTCAGGTGATGGTGATCTTCGTGAGTGGGGGTCGTGAGAGCCTGACCAATCCATGACAGTACCCCCCTCCCCAGGGCCCGCTCCTGAGGGCCGACACCTCCGACGCCGTGGTGGTCTCCCTCTGCCTCTAGGCGCTGGGAACTCAGGGTGGCTCTCATGAAACTCCACCATGAGACTAGGATCGAGAATATCAGCTCTGGGAACCCATGTCCTTTCTTCGGGGCCGTACCCTTCCCAGTCCACCAGGTACTCCAACTGGCCACCACGACGTCGGGAACGCAAGATCTCCTTCACTGCGTAGACGGCTCCTTCTTCTAGGAGCAGTGGAGGAGGGGGTTCCTCTTCGTGGTCAGGCTCTGTGGAGGGAAGAACAGGATCGTGATAGGGTTTCAGGAGTGATACGTGGAATGTAGGGTGAATACGGTAGTGAGAGGGTAATTGTAGTTTGTAGGTGACGGGGTTAACCTGTTCCACGATGGTGAAGGGACCAACAAATCGGGGACTTAACTTGCGAGAGGGCAGTCGCATGCGTATGTCCCGGGTGGATAGCCACACCTTTTGTCCGGGTGTGTATCTGGGTTCTTCAGACCTTCTCCTATCGGCGGTTACCTTGCTTCGACGGACTGCCCTCTGCAGATGTTGATGAGCCTCGTCCCAGACTCTCTCGCTCTCCCGGAACCAGTGATCCACTGCGGGGACATCAGATGGTTCGCCATCCCAGGGAAAGAGCGGTGGTTGGAAGCCCAGGACGCACTGGAATGGCGTGAGTCCGGTGGAGGGTTGCCGCAGTGAATTTTGGGCATATTCTGCCCAGCCCAAATACTGGCTCCAGGAGTTCTGGTGACCACTGCAGAAGGTCCTCAGGAACCGTCCCACCTCCTGAATCTTCCTCTCTGTCTGCCCGTTGGTTGGGGATGATATCCAGAAGAGAGGCTGACGGCCACACCTAGGAGCTTGAAGAAGGCTTTCCATAGACGTGAGATGAACTGTGGACCTCTGTCCGACACAATATCTTCTGGAATACCAAATGACCTGAAGACTTGATTAAAGATATTGTCGGCAGTTTCAAAGGCTGTGGGAAGACCTTTCAGAGGGATTAGTTTGACAAACTTTGAGAATCTATCTACTATGACTAGAATACAGGTATTACCTTCTGACGAAGGGAGGTCAGTGATAAAGTCCACTCCTAGGTGTGACCAGGGACGGTTCGGAATCGGCAAGGGATGGAGCTTTCCAGCGGGTAGATGACGTGGGCTCTTGGATTGGGCACAGTCCTTACAGCCCTGAACATATTGCCTCACATCCCTTGCCATGTTTGGCCACCAGAATCGTTGGGATACTAGCGAGAGAGTATTGTTGATCCCTGGATGTCCAGTGCCTAGCGAGGTATGTAAGGAGTGGATCAGATCTACCCGGTGTTCAGGTGGTATGAACTGCCGATGAGGAGGGCATCCCGGCGGAGCAGGGGCTTCCGGAGTGGCAACGACTGGAGGAGCGTTCCAGGTGATCGGACAAATGGAGATGTGTTCGGGAAGAATCTTCGTTGGGAGTTCTTCATGATCGTGATGCTCGTGTAAACGAGAGAGAGCGTCTGCTCTTAGATTCTTGGGTCCTGGACGATAGGAAATGGAGAAATCAAAACGTGAGAAGAAAAGTGACCATCTGGCTTGACGTGGACATAGTCTCTTGGCCTCCTTGATGTATTGGAGGTTTTTGTGATCTGTGATCACCTGGAACGGATGTTTGGCTCCCTCCAACCAGTGACGCCACTCCTCCAAGGCTAGCTTGATTGCTAGAAGCTCCCTGTCTCCTATGCTGTAATTCTGCTCCGCCGGGCTCAACTTCCGAGAGAAATAGGCACAGGGATGCAGTCGGGGCGGTGTATCATGATGTTGAGATAATACTGCCCCGACGCCGGTGGTGGATGCGTCCACTTCCACCACGAAAGGAAGATTTGGGTCAGGATGAGTCAGGAGTGGGGCCCTTGTGAACTCCTTCTTAAGAAGGCGGAAGGCTGCGGCTGCTTCTTTGGTCCACTCCAGTCCTTTGGGTTTACCCTTGAGGAGATTAGTGAGAGGTGATGTAATCCTGCTGTAGTCCTTGATAAACCGTCTATAAAAGTTAGCAAACCCAAGAAACCTCTGGAGCTCCTTAATGGAAGTGGGTTCTGACCAGGATAGAACAGCCTCAATTTTCTTCCCATCCATACGTATACCGGTTTGATCAATGATGTATCCCAAGAAATGAATCGACTTCTGGTGGAATGAGCATTTCTCCGCTTTGAGGTAGAGGTGATGTTCTCTCAATGTGTGTAGGACCTCCGCAACGTGTTGGCGATGTTCGGCCTCACTCCGGGAGTAAATGAGGATGTCATCTATGTACACTATTACACAGTGGTGAAGAAACTCCCGGAGGACTTCATGAATGAAGTTTTGGAATACGGAGGGGGCGTTGACCAGACCGTAAGGCATGACCTCATATTCATAGTGGCCAGTAGGGGTCACGAATGCTGTCTTCCATTGGTCCCCCTCACGTATTCTTATCAGATTATACGCGCTGCGGAGGTCCAATTTAGTGAAGACTTTAGCTTCTCGGAGCTGTTCCAAAGCGGCTGGTACCAGAGGAAGGGGATATCGGTATTTTACTGTACCGTTATTTAGGACCCTGTAGTCGATGCATGGACGCAGCCCTCCGTCCTTCTTGGCCACAAAGAAGAAGCTTGAGGCGGCTGGTGATTTTGAGTGACGTATGTACCCCCTGACTCAGAGCCTCCCTTATGTAATCTTCCATTGCCTGATTCTCTGGAAGCGAGAGCGGGTAGATCCTACCTCTTGGCAACTGGGCATCTGGAACTAGGTCGATCGCGCAGTCCCATGGCCGATGCGGCGGTAGCTGGGAAGCTCTCTTGGGGCAGAAGACATCATGAAAGGAGCTGTACTCCTTAGGAATGTGGATAGACTGCTTCTCAGGAGGGCTCTCGACCGATGTTGCAAACAAAGAAATGGGGTTCCGACCTTGAAGAGGGAGATTTGGAAAACAGGCAGGTGTACATCCAGATCCCCATTTCTTTATCTCTCCTGTGCCCCAAGAGATGATGGGATCGTGCTTCACCAGCCACGGGCGCCCTAGAATGATGTCCATATTTGCACCCTCCAGAACCAGAAATTGAATCCTCTCTTGATGTAACAACCCCACTTGAAGAAGGATGTCTTCGCATTGTCGATGGATACGGGTCGAAGATCGAGTGCACTGGGTTATCGGTTGTATCTGGTATATATGCGAGGACGCCTCAGTACGGAGGTGGAGTTGACGACAGAGGGATTGGGAGATGAAGTTCCCTGCTGACCCGGAGTCGATGAGGGCTGTGACAAGGAGAGAAATAGAGGCAGTAGTTATTTGTACGGTGGTAGTAAGTGGTTTACCTTGTTCAATATTCGTACTGAATACACTCACTGAAGTCCGAATGGGACGAAGGGGACACTCCATACGGGTGTGTCCACTGACACCGCAGTATAGACACAGACCCCGGGTCAGCCTCCTCTGTCGTTCCGCTGATGTCAGTCTTCCAGACTCTATTATCATGGGTTCTGGTTCTGGAGAGGCTGTTGACTCAGGCGATTGGAGGAGTGCAGACGAGGGGGTGATGGTGTCCTGTTGATAGGAACGGAGACGATCGGAACATCGGAGAGAATGTTGGATGAATCTCTCCAGACCCATTGTATCATCTAATGTGGCCAGTTGGATTCGGAGAGTGGGTTCCAAGCCGAGCCGGTACGTGGTCAACAACGATCTCTCATTCCATCCACTTGCAGCTGCTAGAGTGCGAAACCGGAGAGCATATTCCTGTGTAGATAGAGTACCTTGCTTTAGATGATACAGCTGCTCTCCAGCGGCTACTTCCCCATCAGAACGTCCAAACACCTCTTTGAAATACTCCGTGAAGGTAGTGATGGAATTCATGACCGGCCCGGCTTGGTTCCAGATCGTCTCAGCCCATTTAAGTGCAGGTCCAGAGAGTAGAGATACGATGTAGGCGATCTTCGACTTATCTGTGGGATATAGAGAAGGTTGCATTTCGAATATGAGGGAACATTGTAACAGAAAACCATTGCACTCCCCCGCTCCGCCTGAGTAGGGCGCTGGTCGGGCCATGGGACTGGAAGGAAGGGCCGAAGAAGAAACTGTGGAGGCGGAAGTGCTCGGTGCTGGTGGTGCGTTGGAAAGTGGAGCTGGTGGCTGTAGAATCCGCTTCAACTGGTCCACCAGCTCTTGAAGGTGATCGGGGGTGCTCATGTTGTCGTCGTTATGGGTCCGGGCTTCTGTTATGAAGCGGACAGGAGACAGAGGTAAGGAAACGTTAGGGTGTTTATTAAATGACAACAAGGAGCACATGAAGGATAGCCAGGAGGATCAGGAATGATGTTGGGGTCTTTTCCTCCGTGGCTGGGTAACAGGAATACACGAGGATGGACAGCACACACCAGATACAGCTGACAGAGGATGACACAGACTTGGAAGGACTGGAAGACAGGACGATTCGGGAGGACCAGGAAGACTAGGAGGAATACAAAGAGAACAGGTAAGTAAATCGTTTGTTTTAGCTGAGGATGACTACGCTGAGTGGTCGCTCAGTTGTCCGCTTTCGTCGAGACGAGCCCGGACAATGAGCGACTGGAGTGCTGTGCTTTTATCTGGTGCTCGTGAATGTGATGCAGCTGTGTGCTCATTAGAAGTCAGGTGATGGTGATCTTCGTGAGTGGGGGTCGTGAGAGCCTGACCAATCCATGACAACACCAATGATTAGTGAGGGTTTTTTATAGACCTTATTCTGCAATGCAGAAGTGCGCCCGTTTTGCGAATGTTAAAGGAAATTCTGTTTCAGTTGCCAGTGGGAGAAATGACTGGGCATAATAAACAGCCGAAAATAGTAAAACTACTTGCTCTACAAACAAGTATTTTCATGATTATACAGATAAAGTAGAATAATATAATACGAAAAGATCAATAGAAGTGAATGAGTCTCTAGCCAGGAAGTTTCCAATGGCTGCTCCCACTTGTACGTGAGGAATAAGGTCAATATTCTGACCGAAAGATCAAAAGTTTGATTCCCCTTCAATCCTTATACTTATATTAACCACATTTTCCAATATTAGCAGAGGACACAATGCTCTCAATAGGAGATCCCGGGGCTTTACAAACCAGATCTGAGAGTGAAATCTGGTCTAGCGCAGCATAAAAGAGCGACTTGGACACTGAAGAAGTCAGAATAAGGCACTATGACACAACGCAGACCAGATCTGAGAGTCACAACAGTCATTGTTAAAGGGGACCTATTATGCATAAATCACTATTATGAGGGGTTTAAACACAGTTGTGTGACAACAGTCTGTAAATATAACCAGCTTCTAATGGTAAAAATGTATTAATTCTATTATTTATAATCACACTTGATAAAACAGTCTGCAGAAACACTTTGATTGACATTCTCCATTTGTACGTGTCATCAGAGCGAGAAAGCCCCGCCCACTAGTGACCATCTCTTCCTCGTTAGCATAAACAGCCCTGAGTGAGAAACAGCTGTCTGCCACTAGAGTTTTGAATCTGGCACTATATTGATGCATTTGTAGCTCCGCCCTCTTTCGAAAAGAGCCCAATCTCATTAGAATTTAAAGCGACAGTCATCAAAACGGCACAATAGGATCAAACCCTAAAAGGGACAGTTCTAAACCATTATTTGTGTGGTATTTCGACCTGAAACTTCACACACTCTAGGGATATCAGAGACTTATTTCACATCTTGTAAAAAGGGGCATAATAGGTCCCCTTTAGGTGTCACACATTGTTCACAACGTAAAACAGGGATTACACCCTCTTTTCTCACACAAAGCTCACTATAAGCGGAAGAGATGTGTTATTTGCAGGAAGGACGACACTGAAGCTACCGATCGCTGTTTCCTGCTGCACTCCATGCAATAGTCTTAATGGGACGTTGGTCTATTGAAAAGAAATCTCCTGACAAGAACATCGCTCCATCCTAAATCACATGTAATCCTCATGTTTTGTTGAGTGTGAGGGCGTGTAGTAATGCACGAAATTCAGATATGCTACATCCGCCATTTTGTCATGGTCATGTGACCTGTGATGACATTTGCGTCACTTCAGTGTCATTGGCTGCGTCCAAAACTGCCTACTACTCAGTAGGTACTGCTTTTGAATTTAAATGTACTCTGCCGTTAGAAAAGTACAGTCTATACAGTATGAATGTGACAAGTATGAATGGAACTCAGACGTACTACATCTGCCATTCTGTCATGATCACGTGACCTACCCGCACAAGCTGTGTCGCTTCATTACCATTCATGAATTCTCTCGTGGGGCATCATGGGATAGTGCAGTGTGCATCGGATGCACACTTCGGAATCTCGCCAGAAGTAGTAGGTCATCCGGGTACTTCTCCCATACTATTTTTCTATGAATTCGGACATACAGGTACTACTCGGCTCACATACTGTTTTTAGCATACTATATAGTATGGAAGTATGCAATTTTGGATGCGGCATTCACAAATGCTCTGCTGTGGCCTAATTGGATTAGTAAAATGTCCATCAGATGCGCAGTTTGGAAGTGTTAT
Organism: Danio aesculapii; assembly: GCF_903798145.1. NCBI lineage: Eukaryota > Metazoa > Chordata > Actinopteri > Cypriniformes > Danionidae > Danio > Danio aesculapii. Next base: position 4,649,457 of record NC_079459.1, on the reverse strand, counting down.
TATAACTATATAGTTTGGAAGTCGAAGTCTTGATTTAGGAGTTATTTTTTAAAAACTGGGATGTTATGAAGTACAAAACCTTTTGATTTTGAATGGAATACTAAAACTTAGCAGTATACACTGGATACTATTTAAAAAGTGGTATGTGAAACAGTCTGGGTTATTAAATGTTGGACATTTCAAATGATATTATGCTCCATTACTGCCTCAGTACACTCACTTTGCACATTTTGGTTAATTTTATGCACGTTTTTTAAACGCTGTAGAGAATAGTTATGACTGTAATGAAATGCTAGCATATTTAGTGTGGTACAGTGTATACTATGTAGTATGGAGAATGCTAGCACCTTATCTAGAGGCACATAAGAAGACACCTTTACACTGTATACAGCATTTTTGGGTAATTTTGCTGTCTTTTGTGGCTCTAGAGAATAGTTATGTTCAAAATAATATGCTAGCATGTAGCATGCTAAAATGATAAAATAAAACACTGTAACCTTGAGAAATATGTCTAATGGGTGGTTATGTCTGGAACGAATTGCTAGAATTCACCATACCTAATAGTATACAATATTTACTACTTTTTATAATTATTTTGCATAAAGTTTTCAGATCAAGACAATGTTTATGTCCAAAATGAATCGCTAGCATACTGCAAACTATATACCAGGGGTGTCCAAACTCGGTCCAGGAGGGCTGGTGTCCTGCAGTTTAGCTCCAACTTTCTTCAACATACCTCCCTTGAAGTTTCTAGTATACCTAGAAAGAGCTTGATTAGCTGGTTCTGGTGTGTTTAATTGGGGTTGGAACTAAAATATGCAGGATACCAGCCCTCCAGGACCGAGTTTTTCTTTTTAGACATTTTGCGTAATATTTTATTGTCTTATGTGTGTCTAAAGAATAAAGTTATGCTCAAAACGAGATGCTAGCATACTGCCTACTTGACCATAAACACTGTATTCTCTTCTTTTAAACACACTTTGTGTAAGCTTTTCTTATGTGCCACTAGAGTATGGTATAGTATGTTCAGAACAAATTGCCAGCATTCAGACCTAATATGATACATTATATACTTCCTTTTAAACACATTCTGCATCAAATGTTTGTTACACATTTCTAATGGATATAATGAAATGCTAGCATACTGCACACTTCATAGTATACATTGTATACAGCCTTTTTAAACATTTTTTGTATACTTTTAATTCTACACGATGGTTAAGAATGCTATCATACTACATACTTTATAGTAAATACTAATGTGTAGAGGATGGCTATGTTCATAGAGAAAATTCTGTCATACTGGATATAATCCATAGTGTTTAGCCTTTTGAACATTTTTTGCATACATTTTCATCTTACGTGGCTGTAGAGGATGGTTATGTTTAGAATTATATTTTAACATGCTGCATACTTGATATTATATCCTGTATACTGCATTTTTGAAACATAGTTTGGCATAAAATGTTCTTCTGGTGAACGGTTATGATCAGAAAGAAATGCTAGCATACTGCAAACCTTATAGCATGTACTGCTAACTTCCTTTTTGAATTATTTAAAGTATATTTTTCTGATGTGGCTGCAGAGGATGGTTATGTTCAGAATAAAATGCTAGCATTTTACATACTACATACTCCATAGTGTAACTTTATACTGCTGTGTACTTGTACTATAAAATGTGTTAAATATTGTGCAATATTCAAGCAGTACTGCATTATATTGTTGACACGACTGCATTGTCATTTAGTTTTAATTTATATAATTGTAAAATTCATTGTGTTTATTCATTTCACTTGAATTAAATAAATGAACACTGGATTCTGGATTATAGTGTTATTCATAGTTTACTTTGTTTCCATATACTGCACATTTTGGCAAATGCAAAATGTGAAACATCTGCATACTTCTGCATAGTGTGCGATGTATATGTGCATATATAAGAGTTCTGTCTGGTTCTCAAATCTGATTGGTTGATAGCAGTGCGATATTCTGCTAAGAATACAGCTTCTTCACCCTTGTGTATTACTCCGCCCACAGCAGATCAATAAACTCACAACAGTTTGACAAATATTGCAGCTGTTGGACAACATAATGTACTTTTGAGGCTTTTTTAGGTGAGAATGTAGTTGTTTAGATTACATCTATGCAGATTATTTATAAGGATAGTGCCTATTTTAAATATTTATAATTTTGGAGATTCAGCGCTTCGTCTGCCATCAGTCTGTCATACTGAGCAGTGCAAAGACGATTGACGTTCTGCCACAAGATGGCGACAGAGACTGCATAATAAGTCCTTAAGGGAGAAAAACAGCGTTCTGCAGCTGAACAAATCATTATAGAACAGGTAAATGACTTTCTAAGTCGATTTCTCTCTTTTTTATTTTGTAGTGCTGTATTTATATCATAGTAATCAAGTAATGTTTGCTTTCCTTTGGCTTTTTTGGAGGTTTATTATGGTGATCTCCTGATTGCAACAGAGAAATACTGGGAAATCTCTGTAGACTATTGGCATTTTATGTCGTTCAGCCTTATAATCTTAAACTGAGAGAATAATCACCTGTTTTATCATTATTTTAGACATTACGCTAGAGAATCATTCAAATACTAGCTCTAAACGGACGTTTGTGAAGTAGCAATGGTTTCTGCTGTCCTGCAGATGTGAATGAATGGCGGAAGAAAGTAGTTCCTCTTACAAAAGGGTTTTTGAGACTCCGTGTTTAATTTTCTTTTTTATATACATGATTATGTCGTAGAACTGTTGTATAAACACAATATCACACTTGTAGCAGTGCGACATAGCTGTATATCGTCACTGGTGGGACACTAAGGCACTCAGCCTGCTGCCTCGAGCCAATGCATGGCTCCCACTAGTGTTGATATACAGCCATATCGCACTGCTACTCGTGTGATATTACTCACACACACACACACATATATATATATATATATATATATATATATATATATATATATATATATACACACACACACACACACACACACACTAAATGCATAAACAGTATAAACTAGTATACTATTCTAAACATAACAGAGGAATTATGGGAAATTATCAGAATTTTTGCCTGGTGTAAAAAGAGTCTAAAATGCTTGGAGCTCGTTCACTTTTGACCACTTCCGAGGTAGTTTGATTGACACATTTGATTTTGTAGTACAAATGCTCATACGACCGACTGCATTCAGTCAGAACGGTCAGAAAACACCACCTACTGACCGAACATGTGATTGTTATCGGACCACAACAAGGTATTCATACTTCACTGCTACAAAATCATGATTTCCATCCACAACTTACATTTGTTTACATTTCCAATCGCTTATAAGCCACATCATGAGTTCATGTAATAGTACTCATGGGCCACACTGAGTGTAAAAGTGATGTAGAGCGCAAGAGGAAAAAAGGTCTCGACCAAGCAATTGTATGTCTAATAGACGTCCAACAGACATCTAAACATAGATGTCTTGGTTAAAACAAGGCTAATATTGGGCTGTCAGTGAAAATCTAATATACATCTGAGAACCATCATCAGTCTAGTTTTGGGCTATTCTTAGATGTCTATTAGATGTCTACATTAAAAATCCTTGCTAGTAAGAGATACATTTATCAATACCAGATAGAAACGGTAATGCATCTCAACCCCTTGTGATCGCTGAAAATGCATGTTAACACCAGGCGTACACAGGACCTGAATGAAACCATTTGCATGAATTGAAAGACACGATTCTTCCTTATTTTGCTAAACCGAGTTAAACCTCCGACTAAACCTACAAACGCAAAAGAGAAGCCGAACGCTACTCTACTTAAAGTTCTGCTATCAATAAATAACACGCTACATTCTTCCCTTACAAGAGCTAGGCATAATTCATAACCCTATAATACAGTTCTAGAGTGGGATATGCATAAATCGAGCAGTGCATTCTAGAGGCGTTTTGAAGCTTATCGTCACACGTGAGTCAGATAATGAAAGCTTACAGTCTGACATCATACTTCGATGGCGAAAAGTGAAATTCCGTCGATTTTTAATAGATTCACATTGGTTGCATTATAAGACATACTGACTTTGTGTAGGATCAGTTATTGAGATTCTTAAGTACACAAAACACACACACACTTAATTCATGGCTAAAAAAACAGGAACATAAAATATTAGCCCTATGTAAGAGGAAATTCATTCATACTCCAACATACGACCAATCAGTGGTGCTAGTCCCATGTGAGCCAATCACATTTAACTTCAACAAGTCACCTGACGGTAACAACCAATGACGCGTGACGTCTCTCTCTGCTCCTTCATCTAAGGAACAGCCAATCATCCGTAACAATCGTGATCCGATTGATATGGTGTCCAATCAGACTGGTGTTCAGCTCTGGTCTTCCCGCAGTTCGCTGGGCAGGAACTTGTATTGCTGCTGTCGGATGTGGGCCAGTTTCTTTCGGGCTTCTTCTAATTCCCTTTCCTTTCGTAGCATCTCCTCCTGCGCTGCAATGATCTGGACACAATACAGAATGATTGGTTACCGAATGGCCATGAAAAGCTTAAATGCAATATTTTATGATTAATTTACTGTTTCATTAACACTCTTTCATTTAAGAATATGACATGAAAGACAACACTAGCATTGTCAAACTATATATATATATATATATATATATATATATATATATATATATATATATATATATATATATATATATATATATATAGTTGAAGTCAGGGTTATTAGCCCTGCTTATTTTTTCCCCAATTTCTCTTTAACGGAAAGTTTTTTCAGCACATTTCTAAACATAATAGTTTTAATAACTCATTTCTAATAACTGATTTCTTTTACCTTTGCCATGATGACAGTAAATAATTTTAAAAATGTTTAAAAAATATTAAAAAGTGTTAAAAAAATAAAAAAACGCATTTTTGTAGCCGAAATAAATCAAATAAGACTTTCTCCAGAAGAAAAAATGTTATCAGACATACTGTGAAAATTTCCTTGCTCTATTAAACATCATTTGGGAAATATAAAAAAATAAAAATAAAAATTCAAAGGGGGAGAATAATTCTGACTTCAAAAATATACTTCAAAAAAAAAATATATATATATCAAAATATATGACTTCAAAAAAAAAAAGAAATAAAAATAAAAAAATAATATTAATAAATAAATAAATAAATAAATATATATATATATATATATATATATATATATATATATATATATATATATATATATATATATATATATATATATATATATATCCAATCAAAATCAGATATTCCAGAGAGCACAAATTTTTCTGCTCTCATTACATGCATACATTAATGTGACATGACTGCAAACCACCACTGTGGCTGATAGAAATTTAAATTTGTTTACTTTTGCATGAATACAACAAACACAAATGAATGCAATTTATGCAGGAATGATTTCCCCACATTTATTGCACTTCATTCTTGTTTCAGGCACAAGGGGAACAATTCATTTGTTCATTGTTTACAAAGAAATGTGCACAGAAATGATTCCTTTTCTCATTTCATGAATGAAGCTCAATGCTTTACACATTGTTAAAAGCACATACAGTTGAAGTCAGAATTATTAGCCCCCTTGTTTATTTTTTCCTCCAATTTATGTTTAACAGATTTTTTGAACACATTTCTAAACATAAGTTTTAATAACTCATTTCTAATAACTGATTTATTTTCTCTTTGTCATGATGACAGTAAATAATATTTGACTAGATATTTTTTAAGACACTTCTATACAGCTTAAAGTGACATTTAAAGGCTTAACTAGGTTAATTAGGTTAACTAGGCAGGTTAGGGTAATTAGGCAAGTTACTGTATAACGATGGTTTGTTCTGTAGACTATCGAAAAAATATATAGCTTAAAGGGGCTAATAATTTTGACCTTAAAATGGTTTTTAAAAAATTCAAAACTGCTTTTATTGTAGCCGAAATAAAACAAATAAGACTTTCTCTAGAAGAATAAATATTATCAGACATACTGTGAAAATTTCCTTGCTCTGTTAAACATCATTTGGGAAATATTTAAAAAAGAACAAAAAAAATTCAAAGGGGGGCTAATAATTCTGACTTCAGCTGTATATTTAAGCATATTTTAGCTGATATGACATTTTCCCTTCAAATTTCTTTTTTCCAATGATTTTCCCCCTTCTGGTGCAGTCTCAGTCAAAGGAGAAAAAAAACGCTTTGTATTCTTCAGTGAAACGTGTAATTTTAGCATAACCATTCTGCAAAATAGAGACTGGATCTGCAACAGGCATCCAGTTATTTTCCAAAGAGAGTAGCATTTTTGTGGATATAGGGAATGGGATGGACAGATCAAGGCCTGACCTTCTGCAGAGCGGCTGACTCAGGCCTAAACGCTTCTTTCTGTTGTGCTTTCAGCGGTTTCATGCAAACGCTCACGCGACGGGATTTCTCAGATGCTCAGAATATTCCAGCGCCCTCTCAAGATGAAGACAAGACATGAAGGCATTCTGGGAGGAAGGAAGCTTTGAACGGGCAGACGCGCGCTCTCTAATTAATGTGCATCTGGCCTGGGATGAAACGTCTGTGGATACAGCGGTCCAGCTTAAGATGCCAGCTGTGGACGCATGCTACAAAACCAACGCTTTCAAAAGCCTTTGTAGATGCTGCATCGACATGTCAGATCTCTTTAAAAGCTCCAGTGAAATTTAAATTACGTTTTTTTTTTTTTAATGCTGGGCAAATTAACGCGTTATTATTGCAATAGTGCATTAATAAATGCTGACAATTATTTTATTGTTTTTAATTTTTAAAGAGTCCCTATTTTGGGTTTTTGAAAATGACCTTCCATGCAGGTTTTTTCATAAGTTTGACCGATTCACGATTTCGATTTCTTTATTGTGTAACTAGTCAACTTAAAACATTACAACAACATGACTGAAGTAACATTCTCTTTATAAGTAACTTCAAAAACCATCTGGTTAAGAAACATTGTATTTTTAATGGCCTTGCCATGCATAAATTGGTCAAACAAGGTATAAATAAATGTAAAACAAATTTAAATATTATAAATAACAAAGTTAAATATCGTTGCAGAAGATTTGAATGAAATATCAAAGTAACTATTGTGCAATTTTTTTTTTTTGGGGGGGGGGGGGGGGGGGGTTTCACCTTTAATGGACAGGACAGTAGATAGTATTGACAGGAAAGCGTGGGGAGCAGAGAGAGGGGAAGGATCGGCATAGGACCGTGAGGCGGGAATCGAACTCGGGTCGCCGTGAGCACCGGCGTGCATGTGTCGATGCACTAACCACTACACCACTGGCGCCGACAAATATTGTGCAATTTTAATTAAACATTAAATACTTCTGTTCTGAATATATAGTGAGAAAATAACCACTTTAACCAATGTAAACATAACATCAAAAAGTCGAGCAAATTTACAACAGTAAAAACAAAACAAAACAAAAAAACAACACTCTGTAGACCATCGTGCAAACATACAGCATGTTACATAGCTGTTCTTTACAGGTATCTTGAGAAAAAGACCAGTCTGTCTACTGTTTCAGGCTTTAGAGATGCTCTTTGCGATCATTTGATGTGTTTGCACAAGCGGCAACCTCCCGCTCTCCCTCGGGGAAGCCAATACGGAAGTAACTGAAACTGCAATTCATGGAAATTCCGCTAGTCCTGGCTCCATAAAAAGAGCAAATTTTAACTGAGCCCACTGTTAGAATGGCCAAATTTACAGCAGAAAAAAAAGTGTTTACAGCCTGGTACAAAGAACGATTTTGGTTTATATAGCTAATATTATCCTACATGACAATTGTGAGGGGGTGAATTTTTTTATAACTCATCCATTTCCTTTCTATTAGGTTATATTAAGTTTGCATAATTAAGGGCGTGGCCACTTGAGTGACAGCTAGGTCTCGCTGGTCGCCGTCACTTCACCCCAGCTGAATCTGGCAGATTAGCCACTGATCTCGGCATATTCATCATATTTTTGTTTTGTTTTATTTGGCTTTACACAGTCAGCTGCCTTTTGGACTTATTTCTTACAATTATCAGATGATATGGGATGCTGTGTGCACTTAATTGTGCTCACAAACCATTCATGTGGCCTCCGTTTCCCATGTGAGTAAAGTTATATACTTGTATACCATCTCTATAAATGTATTTGTTTTATTTAAGATCATTTATCATTTATAATGTTCTTTAGACCTGTAATGCACTCCAGAATCTGACAGATTGATTAGCTGTAGGCTCTAGAACAGTCATCTGAAGTGTTGTCATACAGTATTATGCTGGAGTTCATCAATAGTCTTGCATTTACTAACACAGACTATATCTGAAGTGTTTGGAAGTAATTCGTGTTTTCCTCCTGTAGAAAAACGTCATAAGAACAATGTTTGGTGGTTCAATGTGTTACTACAGTGTTTTTAAAAGTCTAAACACTTTATTGATATAGTGTACAGCCAAGCACATGTGGTCACAACACAAACGAGTCGCAGGTAATAGAGTATCAAGCGTTTTCCCAATGTAAAGTCTGTCTGAGCCAGGTCCAAGCAAAATGCCAGCAGGTGTCTATAGCTCCGCTCACTCACCGCCTCTTTGCCCTTGTTTGGTATCCCGCCGTGGGTGCGATGACACATGAACAAAATGGCGACGGTTGGCTGCGCCTATTTGTGGCTTCTTTTACAGTGTTCAGAAACCTATGGGTGACGTCACGGATACTACGTCCATATATTTTACAGTCTATGGTTTTGCACCACTCTCTGTATTACGCTGCCTGACTGTCTGGATTTCAACTAGGTCTGCTACTGACGTAATGGGGGCAGGTACTTTCACTTTTTACTACTACAGCTGCTCACCTCTGCTCATGTTCAAACCAAACTAAGATCGGTGCGGTTTTTCACATGGCAGGTTTTTACGTCCTTCATACATCTTTTGAGTTTATCAACTTTCAGAGGGAATATGACTTGACGATCCACACAGATGTGACTTAGTAAAGCATAACGTCATGTCTCATTTTAATTGTTGCATATTAGTCTGAATGTAAATCCCCTCGTCAGGCAGTGCTGGAGCAGCTTGAGAGAGTGGACCAAAGAGCGTCAAATGAAAGGTATTAACAGAAGAAAAAACACAACTTAAGACACTTAAATGCTTGTATTTGTTGTATTTGCACCAGCTCTGCGTTGCACATCCACAACTTCAAGCATTGGGTTAAATTAGGCTGTCCAGTCTCCATGTTCAGTCCGTTACTACCATGGTTGAAACCCAGACAGGCAGTCAGGCAGCGTAATACAGAGAATAGACCAAAGCGCAATGGTGCAAGTATAATGTATCTAATATTTTTGTTTTAAAAAATCGTGATAGCTCGATTTAATAAAAAATTTATCGTCTTAAAACGTGAATTCGAATTAATCGAAAAAAAATCTAAAGAATCGCCCAGCCCTACCATGCAGTGTGTAACACAGCTCTAAGTGAAGTGAAATATCCAGCTAAGGCTTAAATCTGAAAGTGCACCGTGTTTGAAACTGATTCATCTATAAAAGAGTCGACTCATAGTGGTTTGAATGAATCACACGGTAAAGGGTCTTTAGCCGTGCTGGCATGACGTTGACCGATGTTGGAGACCCCCAAAACCAAAATATGACCTTTTATAATGCATAATAGGGGCTCTTTAATATTTTGAAACTCTAAATACACATATCAGGAAGTCTAAGGTCACAAGAGGTGGTCGATTACTATTGGCTTGGGAAAGTCATCCTCACACTTCTCAACCAATAGAAGCACTTGGGCGGGCCTAAGACTGCTGCTGCAGTTTTAGGGCTATCTATCTATCTATCTGTCTATCTATCTGTCTGTCTGTCTGTCTGTCTGTCTGTCTGTGTGTCTGTCTGTCTGTCTGTCTGTCTGTGTGTCTGCCTATCTATCCATCCATCCGTCCGTCCGTCCATCCATCCATCCATCCATCCATCCATCCATCCATCCATCCATCCATCCATCCATCCATCCATCCATCCATCCATCCATCCATCCATCCATCCATCCATCCATCTATCTATCTATCTATCTATCTATCTATCTATATCTAGGGTGGCTCAGTGGTTATCATAACAAAAAGGTCACTGGTTCGAGTCCCGGCAGTGTCAGTTGGCATTTCTGTGTGGAGTTTGCATGTTCTCCCTGTGTTGGCGCGGGTTTCCTCCGGGTGCTCCGGTTTCCCCGACAGTTCAAAGACATGCGCTATAGGTGAATTGAATAAACTAAATTGTCCATAGTGTGTGAATGAGTGTGTATGGGTGCAACCGGAAGGGCATCCGCTGCGTAAAACATATGCTGGAATAGTTGGTGGTTCATTCCGCTTTGGTGACCTCTGAAATAGAGACTCAGCTGAAGGAAAATGAATGAATGAAATTGATATAAACACCTAAAGCTTGAAGTTTGTCGCTGGATCAACGTTTTATTTTTCACGTCACCTCAAACTTTAGTTTCTCATCAAATCTTCTGACCAATTAAAAGTTCTCTAGTATCTGACATGCCCCGCCCCCTTCAGGATGCATTGCCTTTCATTTTATGTGCTTGAGCTCAACTACTCTGTGATAAAAACAAACGTTATTGGCTGTTTTTAAAAAGGGGGGAGGGGCTACTATATGTCCCACCCTCTCGTCATATTTCAGTTGAGATTACATCAAACCTTGGTAAAAAAAAATACACATTTCAAAGCACTTCACACTCCTTTAATTGAGATGCATCAGATGGAAAAAAATGTGCAGGATTCCGGAAGATGTTTTTACCTGAGCGATTCCTCCGACGAATTTCGTTTTCACAACAACGCTGTCGTCTTCGGCTTTATCGAAAGCTGCTTTCTGCGCGGCCTTCACCAGGTTGTCGGATGCTCGCTTGACCGCGTTACCGGCAGCCTGTGTGAACACAAAGACAATAATTAAAAAAAACAAGCAAACAAAGGCATCACAGTTGTTCATTTCCTATAGAAATACGGCATTTTTTACATTTTTTATGTGTATAGTGCCACCTGTTGGCCAATCTCATAATTTTTATTTACTAAGACTACTGCCTCAATAAACTACATATTAGTGGCTTATTAATAGTAAGTTTGAAGTTGGGTTTAGTTTTTGAGTAACATTAGATGTAGAATGAGATCATACAACCCCAAATCAGGAGTAGTTGGGGCAATATGGAATACGCAAATAAAAACAGAAAGTAGTGATTTCCAGATTTACTTTGACTTGTATTTCATTGCAGACAATATGAACACGAAATATTTCATGTTTTGTTTGGTCAACTTCATATGGTTGTTTGGTCTGCTTTTGGCACGCACCAGAGTACAATTAGTGTTTTCACTCCTGTCCAAATGAACTGCACCAAAAAAGGCAAACGAACTCTGGTACGTTTTAACCAAACTAAATGAAGCAGGTGTGAAAGTACACTTAATATCCCATCACAGTCACCCATTTTCATACAGATCTGAGTGTTTACTTAGGTATTTTGACATATTTGTCCACACACATTTTGCAAATCTTTTATAGCTGTCGAAACGCAGAAGTTTGATTTGTTTTTATAATGCTTGATCTGGACAGTCTAGAGATTTAAAAAACAAACAAACAATTGATTTGTTGAGATTGAGTGAAAACAAAGACTAATGCTGTGTTCACACCAGACGCGGAAAGTGCTGATAAATCACGTGTAAACAGCCACGTGAACATTTGCGTGTACTCGCTTCATTCACGTGTTAAAATCTGCTTTATTCGCACGTCAAATCCGCTTCATTCGTGCGTCAAATTCACTTCAGAATAGACGCGGATTCGCGTCATGGGCAGGGCTTCTGACTGCCCGGTGACTGTAGCTTCGTTGCTAAATGACGAACATGCATTTTATTGAGAGAATAGCTGTTTATGTTCTTTATGAAGGCTGAAAAACAGCGTCGATTCGTTTGGAGATCCTTTCAGAGGTGCATTCAGCTCTGTGAGCTCATAAACTCCAGAAACGTAACCTGGATGATGGAAGCTTTCAGCGGTGCTTCTGACTGAGCCGAGCCCAGTTTGATGAACTGTTGTCGGTGTAGGCAGAAGGATTTCCTACGGTGCTACAGGTGCTACGTCATAATCACGCCCCCACAAGAGCAAGCTTCTGATTGGTTAAAGCATCACGAATGTCCGCTGAAGTTCAGATTTTCGAACTCGAGCGATTTGCGCGTTAAGCACGTCAAACGTGCAAAACGATTATTCGCACATATCGTGTCATTCGCGCAATTTGCGTCATTCACGCCATGCCATTCGCGTGTATCGCACCACAAGATGTCTATTCGCGTCTTTGCCTTGACTTAACATGTAAATCACTTGCGCTTGTCGCTTCTTCCACGGCTGGTGTAAACGGAGCATAAGGGCTCTATTTTAACGATCTAGGCGGAAAGTCTAAAGCCTACGGTGCAAAAGCATTAAGGGCGTGTCCGAATCCATATTCTCTTAATGAGTTGTAGGTGTGTTTTGAGTATAACATGCATTAAACCAATCAGAGTCTCATCTCCCATTCCCTTTTAAGAGTCAGTTGCATCGCTGCAGCGCGATAAAGATAAAGAATGACCCTCCTTCATTCGGCCTCTTTACTTTCTCTTTACTTTCACTCTTTACTTTACTCCTTTACTTTCATGGAGTAAGGAAACGGTGGAAACTCACTCCACTGAAGACATCCATTAGCCTACATATTACAGTTTGTTTGTTAAGCGCAAAGATTTGTTTCAAAACTATTTCTAAATTCAGTTCTAATTTCCAGTAAATGAATAAATGAACAATAATAATAACGAAGTGTGGTCAAAAAACTGAGTTATATCCAAACACACGTCCTGTTGCCCCATTTGGTGATGCAATTAAGTATAGTTTAACTATAATTTATAGTTTATTAAAAAAATGTATTCTGAAAAATAAGATATAACAAATAACAATATAACAAATAAGACTTTCTCTAGAAAAAATATTATAGGAAATACTGTGATAAATTGCTCTATTAAACATCATTTGGGAAACATTTAAAAAAGAATAAAAATCCACAGGAAGGTGATAATAAATAAATAAATAAATAAATAAATAAATAAATAAATAAATAAATAAATAAATAAATAAATAAACAAACATCAACATTTTGTATTTTTTTAAATTGTATATACTTTGTCATGACTAGATTACGATTTCATTACAAAAAAAGTGATATTTAAAAAAAGTGGGTTAATGGAAGCTACTGTACTTTCATAATTCAGGTAAAGCAGAGAAAAAGATGACCTGTAATCTCCTCATGGCCTCAGAGTCCTGGTCTGCTTTGACTTTGCAGGCCACCAGCAGCTGTGCAGTGGATGCCGCCACCTGTTTAGCAGAAGAGATGAGCTTCTCCTCGCTGGCGTGACCCTGAACCGAAGCGTTCGCCGCCTCACAAAGGTTACTGGTGGCAGCCGCAACCATCCGTGCCTGAAACACACAATTCATCACCGTCATCCTGCTTATACTTCAGGTCAAAGAGACTAGGAAAAGTGAGAAAAAGCTCGACTTACAGCTGATATTAGACCTTGAGACCACTGGCCGTCATCTACTGCATTGGCAGGGATGGAGCCCACCTATGTGACATATTACAAAGTGTTATTTTAATGTTTGTGCACTGATGAGCACTGGATAATTTGGTGTTACTTATACATGTATTTTCAGTAGTAATTTCAGAAGCATTTTTCCAGTTTTCTAAAGGTTTTCATCAAATATTTATATTTTGTACATTTTTATGTACTTATTTTTTTCAATTAATAATATTTAACTAACTTAACTAACGTGACATATCGCTGATTACAGTCTTGTTTAGTTTTTGTTTAGGATTTGTTTGAGTTTTATATCTCTTATTATAGAGTTGAAGTTAGAAATATTAGCCACCCTGTTTAAATTATTATTATTATTTTTTAGGGGTTTTCACCTTTATTAATTGTAAAGTGGAGATTTAGAGACAGGAAAGCAAGGGTGAGCAGAGATAGGGGAAAGGTCGGCAAAGGACCTTGAGCCGAGAATCGAACTCGGGTCGCCGTGAACATGTAGGTGCCATGTGTCGACGCACTAACCGCAAGGCTATTGGCGCCGACCACCCTGTTTAATTTTAATTACATTTTTTTTTTAACCGAGAGATTTTTTCAACACATTTCTAAAGATAATAGTTTAAATAATTAATTTCTAATAACTGTTTTCTTTTATCTTTGCCATGATGACAGTACATAATATTTTGCTAGACACTAGTGTTCAGCTTAAAGTGACATTTAAAGGCTTAACTAGGTTAGTTAGGTTAATTTAGAGTAATTAGGCAAGTTATTGTATACCGACGGGTTGTTCTGTAGACAATCGAAAAACTAAATTTGCTTATTGGGGCTAATAATATTGACCTTAAAATGGGTTTAAAAAAAATTAAAAACAGTTTTTATTCTAGCCAAAATATAACAAATAAGACTTTTTCCATAAGAAAAAAATATTATAGAAAATACTGTGAAAATTTCCTTGCTCTGTTAAACATCATTTAAAAAATATTTAAAAAAGAATAAAAAAAAAAAAATCACATGAGGGCGAATAACTGTATGCATTTTCAACATTTTTCTTGTTTTCTAAAGGTTTTAATATTATATTATACTATATTATATTTAATATTATATCTATCCTTTTTTATTTCAGGTTTAAATGAATTTAATTATTAATACTGTCCTTTAACCAACCTTATTTTATTTAAGTTTTATTTAAATCATTTTACTTCCCCAACATATTTTATTTTAGTCAGCTTTAAATCTAATATTTTTTTATTTACTTTTACCTATTATTTACATTAATACATTTTCATTTCATTCATTCATTTTCATCCGTCTTAGTAGCCACAGCGGAATGAACCGCCAAATTATCCAGCATATGTTTTACACAGTGTATGCCCTTCCAGCTGCAACCCAGTACTGGGAAAAATCCATACACACTCATTCACACACCTACTCATACACTACGGCAAATGTAGTTTACTCAATTCACCTATAGCGCATGTCTTTGAACTGTGGGGGAAACCGGAGCACCCAGAGGAAACCAACGCCAACACAGGGAGAACATGCAAACTCCACACAGAAATGCCAACTGACCCAGCTATATGATATATATATATATATATATATATATATATATATATATATATATATATATATATATATATATATATATATATATATATATATATAATGTTTTTATAAAAAGAATTTATTTCAGCTTCAGATTCACAAACTCATCAGTCAAAATAAGTTTTTATTAGTTTATATGATTTATTTGCACTATACTGTATTTACCACAATGGCAAAATAAATGATCAATAACTAAGCAGCAAAAAAGAATTAATATTTTTAAGAAAGTAGTATCTTTTTTTAAGCTTCTATCTAATTATGAATATTTAATTTTAAAATCAGTTTAATTTTTAGTGATTGCAGAAGCTCAATTTGTTTTATTTCAAATTTTCTTGAAATAAAACTGTACAGTTTTTTTTTGCATCTAATATTTCTATTTCAGCTCTATACTAACAAAAAAGTATGATCATTTGTAGTTTTATCAGTGGATACCTTGCCCTGGGCTACGAGTTCTCTCTGCGCGGCCGATGCAGATTTGACCAAAGCACTGGTCGCGGCTGCGATGGATTTTGCCGCTTCCAGGATTTGCTCCTCGAAGTCCAGAGATTCATCGGCTTGCTGGAATAAATAAGAAAACAGTCGTCACTTTATCACTTCAAATCTGGACTCAGTGCTGGTTGACATAATCATTAGCGAAAGATATGACACTGAAGTTAAATAAGTAACGCGTCAGCTAAGCTAATTGTCCATATTAAAAATAAATCCGGTGATTTTTTATGTTATTTATAGTAATAAATGTTTATGTTAACTTTTTTTTGCAAGTGTATCACAAATTTAATCTGATTCAAATTGATTCACAAAATGATTCACAACATTTATACAATAAGATAAACTCATTAAATCACAATTAATTAACAAATTAAATCACAGTTTTGAAAAAAATGTCAGAAATGCGTGATGTGAACAGCAAAGACAAACTAAACACAGCATTACCAGAAAGTCCAGATATAAATCAGAATAATCAGGAATAATAATATAAAAATCAGGAATAATAATATTTTCTTTTTATTTTGTTTTATTTTAATTTTGGTTTATTTTATTTTAAATGAGTTAGTTTGCAAATCACATACAATTTTAGTACAATACTTTTTTTTTTTTTTTGCAAGATAGCATATAAACTCAATCAGCAATAAAGATTCTGAAAAAAATAAGATTGCAACATGTAACATTGCAACACATAATAATAATAATAATAATAATAATAATAATAATAATAATAATAATAAGAAGAAGAAGAAGAAGAAGAAGAAGAAAACTTTGTGAGAAATTGTGAGAATTGTGAGAAATTATTGTGAGATTATAATTCCAACAATTTAATAAATAAAGTCATATTTTTTAAAAAAAGGGGCAGAATTACAATAAATAAAGTCAGGACTATGAGATTTCAACTTTCAGTTTATGAACTATAAATTCAGATTTGCATAAAAAGGCTGAATTATAAGTTTACATCTTTAATAAAATAACATTCTGGAAAAAAAGAGTTACAATTAATATTATTTTTAAAATTCAATTGGCAGAAATGACCCTCTACACACACAGGACAGACAACTGAAGCCTAACTGACCCCTGAAAAATACATTTCATATGACATATCTGCGTACTAACAAGATGTATTTGTAGTTAGCTTTATTATAGCATAATCTGCTAATCTATGCATAGCAATGGTCTCAAACTCAATTCCTGGAGGGCCACAGCTCTGCACAGTTTAAGCTCCAACCACCTCCAACTCACACCTGCTTAATAGTCTTGGTCACACTTTAATTTGATGGTTGAATTTAAGTTGCATCTACATGCCAACTAATTCTGACTAGATTATAAGTAGACTTAAGTAGACATGTACTTGCAAGTTTCTTATAGTCAATTAAATGTCTGTTAAAGGAGCAGTATCAGCAGATATTAAGCAGACAATCTACTAATACTCAAATTGAGCATCAAAATAAAGTGTTACCTTAGTCTCTAGTAGTCTTGAACACCTTGATTAGTTGTGTCAGCTTTGTTTGATTAGGGCTGGAGTAAAACTGCAGAGCTGCGGCCCTCCAGGAATTGAGTTTGAGACCCATGATGTATAGCTTTCCTATAAGCATGAAATATGACCCCATAATGCACTGCATGATAGACCATTTCAATGTGGTTATGTCAGTGGCCCATGAGCATTTCCTGCTTGTTATCAAACTAATTCATAACTGTAACAAGAGGCAATTCAATCCTAACTTCATTTTAAAACAGCTCTCATAACATTATTTATCAATATATGTAAAAGTTATAGAAATAAAAAATGTAAAACAGGAAATACGTTGGCACCTTTGTTTTTGTTCACGTCCCTCAAAATGCTCTATAGGACTTAACACAGTGTACTTTAGTTCAGTACTGTACATATTGACCACATGCAGTAAGGATTTTATGCATACTGAAAATGTGCATTCAGTACATAACACACACTGCATAAATAGCACACGTAGTATGGTAATTTACCATTTCAAGCCCCTTTGTGTCATTTCATATGCTGACTATATTTAGAGTACACTATTGCAGCAAACAAGTCAAACGACTGCCATTATGCAAAAATTAAGGCTTCGAACAGCTCTATTTTGAAGAGTAAAGTACAGATTTGACTCAATTGTAGCACTATTGGAATTTATTGCTACCTAAATGACCAACAATTATACATGTTAACAAATATCAGAAAAATAACAGTTATGAAAACAATCTGAGCTAGCAATTTACTCTACTGAGTGAAGACTGCAGCCACTGCTCTTTTAAGTCACTTTTTAAAAAAATGCTATAAGTAGCCAAATGAATGTTCAAAATGGCTAAAAGGTAGCCAAACGAATGTTCAAAATGGCTAAATAGCCAAACGAATGTTCAAAATGACTAAAAGTAGCCAAACGAATGTTAAAAATTGCTAAAAGTAGCCAAACGAATGTTCAAAACCTAAAAGTTGCCAAACGAATGTTAAAAATTGCTAAAAGTAGCCAAACGAATGTTCAAAATGGCTAAAAGTAGCCAAACGAATGTTAAAAATGGCTAAAAGTAGCCAAACGAATATTCAAAATGGCTAAATAGCCAAAAGAATGTTCAAAATGGCTAAAAGTAGCCAAACGAATGTTAAAAATGGCTAAAAGTAACCAAACAAATGTTAAAAATTGCTAAAAGTAGCCAAACAAATGTTCAAATGCCTAATAGTTGCCAAATGAATGTTAAAAATTGCTAAAAGTAGCCAAACAAATGTTAAAAATGGCTAAAAGTAGCCAAACGAATGTTAAAAATGGCTAAAAGTAGCCAAACAAATGTTAAAAATGGCTAAAAGTAGCCAAATGAATGTTCAAAATGCCTAAAAGTTGCCAAATGAATGTTAAAAATTGCTAAAAGTAGCCAAACAAATGTTAAAAATGGCTAAAAGTAGCCAAACGAATGTTAAAAATGGCTAAAAGTAGCCAAACAAATGTTAAAAATGGCTAAAAGTAGCCAAAC